>NW_021146713.1:0-25000 GCF_002837175.3 Physeter macrocephalus
TACCGCAAAAAAAAGTCATATGCTCTTTTCAGTTGTGTTGCTTCTCCCCTAGAGACAACTTAACTTCTTTGAGTCTCAGATTCATCATCTACAAAATGATAATATATGCAGTGTTGTTGTGAAGATGAAACAGGACAGAGCACAAGGCCTGGCTCATAGTATGTGCTTAATAAACATTTGTGGCCCCTCCCTTCTTCCTAAGGACCATGTCACATTTCTGCTGTGTCTTCTTCTGTACCTCATAGTGTAAAATAAAATGTTTTTGGGTGTTGTTGTTGTTGAATGGTTCTGCAAAAATCAAGCCACTCTGCTGTACCCTACTTTATTGTAGGCAGGCTATAATTCTCCTTGATTTTTCGGGAAGGGAATAGTCAGATGCTTGGATGGGAATGACCCGGTCTGATGTGGGTTAGCCTAGAGAAATGATAGAGTCCTAGAGAAATGATAGAAACCAAGCTACTCATGACAGAACACTCCTGAATTCTGAATCCCAGGGTTAGAGGTACCTTGTAGATCAGCCAAAGCAAACTTCTCATATTCCTGAGAACGACAGTCTAGGATAAACTGTGACAAGGATCAGCCCCAGTAGTTAGTCCAAAACAACTACAAACACAGTATTTACTATTTAGAGGAATGAGATTATGATAAGGAAGGAGTCCTGAGGAGATGTTGATACCTCCGTCTGACAAAGAATCGGGAGACCTGGAATGGTTTAATTTTCTGGAGAGGTGTGTCCTTGCCAACCAGACTACTGAGCTGATAGTTACCCCTGACTTAGGAGCACAGCCTGCTCCCTTCTTGACACTGCTCCTGGAGGGGCCTCCCAGCAAAGCAGAGCTTCGGAGGCCATATCCCCGCCAACCTGTGAGGTGAGCGTGGCCTCCCTGTGATTGCACAAGGCAGAAGCATCTCAGCTAAGCAGGCCTCTTGCTGGAAACAGAGATCGGAAACTTGAATTCATATTTCATGTTCATTGTGTTTGGTTTAGTCTGAAAAACAGACTAAAGTACAATGCATGTGCATACATAAATGCTATAAAATTAGTGCAGACATCTGGCAAATCATTAATTAACAGCAGTAATGGTCTTCAAATAGCACTCTAGAGAGGCCACAGAAAGAGGAAGTTCCCCGGACCTGGTTTCAGTTTTGCCCATGACCCGAATTCATCCTCATAACATAGAGGGGAGGTGGGACGGGGAAGGGAGAAAAGCCACGTAAATGCCACTATAACACCTTTTAGCCCCTCCCTCCTCAACAACCCCCAAAAGAACAAATAGCAAACAAGCCATACCACCCCTCTGTCTGCAGGGCATCCCCCAAAACAGACAGATGCCAAATGAGCAGCCGGCATGTGAGGATGTGCCCAGCACAAGATAATTGTGCCATAAATATAATTAAAGTCAGCAGGAAGACCATTATGGAGAAAACCAAACTTAGAAAAAAATTAGTACTAGTGAAGAAAATATCATACATTCTTTTTATTTCAGTCTAATTTTGTTTACATGATTCATACAGTTTCCAAGAGGATCCCTGGAGAACATTAGGCAGGCACCACATGCATAAACATTCATATATAACATGTAAATTAGAAACAATCTCAGGATTTATATAGAAATTACAGCCACTTCTAGCAAATTAATTCAATGACAGAAAAAAGTGTTACTGTCTCTCTTCAAATCAAGAGGGGCAAATATTAGGCAAAGCAGATTTGTTTATTCAAGAGGCTTGTTCCTTGCCAGGAGCTGATGTCCCCTTGGCCTAGAGATTTCCATTTTTTTTATTGGATATGTATTGGCGATTAAATTTGCTTTGAATGCAGGAGCAGTGAGTGAGGACCGTGGTGGGTGGTTTTAAGTTATAGCATTGTTAATACAGTCATAAAGTCAATGAGGCTGCAAGAGTTTGCTGGAGGGAAATGATGGAAGAAGGCAAGTTGCTTGAGTTAAAATATTCAAGAATATCGAATCTTAGAACTGCAAGGTCCTATGAGTGCAAGCTTACCATTTTATAGATAAAGAAACTGAGCCCCAGAGAAGAAGTGTTCTGCCCGAGGAAACAAAGGAGATGATTTACAAAGCCAGCCTAGAACCCAGGTCTTCTCCCCTGTAGTTGCCAGCCTTGAACACTTCCTCTTCTGTATTTGAATAGAAGGGATAAGTGCTATGTGAGTACATTTTCTTGTAGGGTATTGTACCCACATGTTTGGCTAGTGATTTTGCTATTGGGGACCATGGTAGATGGTTCGTCAAAATGGTCCCAATTTTCAACTTTTCTGTACCTATGTCTTTCTCAGTATGACAGTCCTTGAATCTGTGCTGGGCTTGTGACTTGCTTTGGCCAATGGAACACAAAGAAGCTTCAGTTCTGAGCCCAGAGCCCAAGGAGCTGTGTGAGCTTCTGCTGTTCTTTCCCCAGCTCGCTGCGGGAACATGCCAGGGTCACCTGCTATTGGGATAAAAGAGACACATGGGTAGGGTTACCAGATTTAGCAGATATTTGTGACATACTTATACTTAAAAAAATATTTTTTGTTTATCTGAAATTCTAGTTGAACTTGGTGTCCTGTATTTTATTGGTCAACTCATGTGAGGAGATCCCAGATGGTTCTATTCTGTATTTGTCAGCCAACCCCTAAACATATATGAGGGCCCAGCCAAGGTCAGCACATCTGTCTGCCCATCCCATGGCTGACCACAGGTGCATACATGAGCCCCACCAAAATCAGCAAGACTTCCCTTTGACTCATGAGCAAAAATATTTATTGGTGTGTGACACTGAGGTTTGGTATTTGTTTATTATGTAGTATTATTGTGGCAGAAGCCAACTATTGATACTTAGGGACTATCAGTAAAAAATATTTTAAGAAAAGGAGTTCGATTTAGGCTTCAGATGAGGATGATCTAATTGTTGTGATGCCCTTTACACAAACAGAAATGGCAAGAAAAAATGTGCTGACGTACATTCCAAGGCTAGAGACTCAATACATAAAGACACATGAATAGAGTTTGTGTCTTATGCATATTTCTGCCTTTTTGGGATCTTGCCATTGTTCTGGTGGTTTGTTTTAAATGACTCACTTTGCGGTTATGTCTTTGTCACAGAAGAACACACCAGAATGAGACAATGTGGCTTTTCTGACTTCCCTGGACCTTTGCTATATTCTCTCTGGACTAGTGCTTGTTTGTGCTGTAGCTTTCCTGCCTTCATGTGTCTCCTTTCCTGTCCTTCAGAGAGGCAGGTGATTTAAGTGAAGGTTCATCGCAGAGCCCAGTAAATGTGTCTGATCTCCACTTACGGTTACATTTTTCAGAGGTCAGCTTCACTTATCAGAGGCCCTGCTCTATATATCTTGTCATTGTGTAATATTTTCTACTTTTCAAAGCCCTTTCACATTTGTTGCTGTCGGGCAGGCATTGGAATCTCTCTTTTGCAGATTAGGCAACTGAGGCTCAGAGACTTCAAGTGACTTTCCCAAGGTCACACAGGCTAGTTAATGGCAAAATTAAAACTAGAACCCAGATTCTTGTCTCCTAACCCTGGACTCTTTCTGGTTTGTTCTGCTGTCTCCCTCATCCTGGGGCTTTGGATAATTGATGCCATAGCCAGGTGTTCATTGGGCACCTGAATAATGCTTCTGTCTAGGACTGACTCAAGTGGAAACAGGACATTCTTAAAGAGGCCATTAGAAATCCCCAGACCTCCACTAAAGCGGGTTTTGTTACAGATGACTGACGGCTGTGTAAATGCTTTCACCTTGTAATAGCTGGTCTCAGCCTCCAGAATACAGTTCTACATTGTGGATTAATCAGTCCGTATCTCTGTTTTAAAATCATATTATGGTCTTTTAAAGGTATGTTTTAAGATGTAATGTTGTGTAAGAAGGCATGGTCCATTTAAAAGCAGGGCTGCTTGCAGGTTGCTCGTTGAGAAGAACAATTGAATGCAGATGAAGGGGAAAATACCAGGATATTACCCCAGGAAACTTCTTTTTCTCCAGATCTATAAAGTAAAGGCATGAGCCACCCACTCAAGGCTAGTACTTGCCTTGATTCTCTGCTTCATCTGGATTCAGGAAGATCAGTGATGTTATTATCAGTCTTAGAGTGAGCAACTATCCTGATTTGCCCTGGACTGAGGTGCTTCTTGGGATGTGGAACATTCAGTGCTAACACTGGATCAGTCCTGGGCAAACTGGGATTCTCTGTCACCTATCTGGTCCTCTGTACAGCCCTTTGAGATGAGTTGATGGACACCCCTCCTCCTCCACTGAGAGGCACCAGCTCTCCTTTGTGTGTTTGTCCTACACACAAGAATCCTTGCACAGAGGAAACACAAAATACATGTCTATTGAAAGAATGAAAGAAAGAATGGCTTTCCCTGACTTTCAGAACAGGTCTGTCACCTACCCAGGGAGGAGGACTGGCTTGGGAATTAGGAGAATGACTCCATTACTCACTGGTTGTGCTAACTTTTGCCAAGTCATTAATTCATTGCTCCGCAGTTTTCTCATCTGTAAAGAGGGGCAGGGACTAAGGTCCCTTCTATGTTACACATTCTAGGGTTTTACTGTGTACGAACCAATGAGGTGAGTCCACCCTGCCCCAACTCCTTTCCTCCTGATGCCCCAGGAGTCTTCACCAAGCCCTCTTGGAGACCCCTCTTGCAGCTCAGCCCAAAAGATGAAGCCCAGCTCAGGGTAAGACAGGGGACAGATTCCCAAGGCTCTGGCTCAGGGATAAACCCTTTAGAGCAATGTTGTCTCATAAAATTTCCTATGGTGATGGACATGTTCTATATCTATACTGTCCAATATATAGCCACTAGCCACATGTGACTATGTAAATAATTAAAATAAAATGGAATTTAAAATTTAGTTCCTGAGTCACAATAACCACATTTCAATTTTCACATCCACATGTGGCTAACGGCTACCCTACTGGACAGTATCTATATAGGACATCTCCATCACTGCAAAAAGTTCTGTTGGACAGCACAGCTGTAGAGGGTTATCTTGAGCATTTTCTCAGTAACCTGGGAGGTAGCCAGGGTAGGAAAAAGAGGAGGTGGGTAGGAAATGAGAGGGATAATCGCGTTTCTCACCAGTAAACGTTATCTCTTGGTTTGGTATCGTGGGAATGATGTAGCCAGCTTACTGAAGACGGACCATCTTAAGTCTTGTATTGACAGTGATCTTGTAAAAGTTAATAAAAAGGACGTGAAAATATATCCTTCACTGACACCAAAGCAAAAGGACATGGTAACTTTCTCTTCACCCCCTGACTGGGCTAACTCTTTAGTCAACTATAGAAAGCACCAGGAAATAAAATTAAATAGCCAGGGGACTTCCTTGGTGCCGCAGTGGTTAAGAATCCGCCTGCCAATGCAAGGGACAGGGGTTCGAGCCCTGGGCCGGGAAGATCCCACATGCCACGGAGCAACTGAGCCCACGCGCCACAACTACCGAGCCTGCGCTCTAGAGTCCGCGAGCCACAACTACTGAGCCCGTGCACCTAGAGCCGGTGCTCCGCAATGAGAAGCCCTCGCACCACAACGAGGAGTAGCCCCAGCTCGCTGCGACTAGAGAAAGCCCGTGTGCAGTAATGAAGACCCAACACAGGCAAAACAATAAAATTTTTTTAAAAATTAAATAGCCAAATGTAAAAGTTGTGGAAAATTCTTTCTTTTTGCAAGGATCATGACTGAAGATTTTTCCAAGCATCTTGTAGGATGAAAAAAAAAAAATACATGGGGCTTCCCCGGTGGCGCAGTGGTTGAGAGTCCGCCTGCCGATGCAGGGGACGCGGGTTCGTGCCCCGGTCCGGGAAGATCCCACATGCCGCGGAGCGGCTGGGCCCGTGAGCCATGGCCGCTGGGCCTGCGCGTCCGGAGCCTGCGCTCCGCAGCGGGAGAGGCCACAACAGTGAGAGTCCCGCGTACCGCAAAAAACAACAACAACAAACAAACAAACATGGATACTGTTTTGTTTATCATTGAGGTTAATTGTTCAACTCTTGAAACCACCATTACTGTCCTTGTTTAGGAAGTAAATATAGAATGCTTTGTGGAATTAGAACTCCCAATGATGACATTGGCAATGAAGAACTGGAACTACAGGAGCAGATTCTTAGTTCCAACTATGCCACTGGAAGCTGTGTGACCTTCAGTGAGTGACTTACCCTCTCTGGGCTTCAGTTTTCATCTTTAGTTGGAGAAAGATGGTGCTGGACCGGACCTCTAGTATCTTTATCTTTCTTGGATCACTCTTGTGACCATGTTTTTGATTTCTGCTATAGACACTAGAGCTTATATCTGTTATCATAGCCATAAACATTGTTTCTTATTAACACAGATCATCAGTGTTGTCAGTTGCCTCCACTTACGGCTCCCAAAATCAAACCTCCAAGTGTCCAGGGCCTGGCAAACCTCTAGATTTTCTGGAAGCCTCAGGCATGAGAATGTTCAGCATTTAGCTACTCTCTCGATTCAGGAGCAAACATGTCTCCCTAAAGTAGAAGCCCCAGTGATCTGTGTTTACACAGGTGAGAACAGAGACTCCACCCTACTTCTAAGTCGGGCCTCGGTGTCACACAAACAAGGATGGCCACTCATGAGCTGCACGCCCTGGGACAAGTTTTTTCCTTTCTCTGAACCTCCATTTCCCTGTCTGTAGAGCAAAGATAATGACACGGTTGTAGGCAGGATGGCTTACCTGGTAGTAACGAAGCTCAGACCTCAGGACGCTCATCTGCACAGGCCCTTTTCAAGACACTGTACTTCATTTTGACTTTTTTTTTTTTTTGTAATTTCCTGATCTTTTCCTCAAAGAGGGGCCCCCAAATTGTTTGAGCTTCAGGCCCTACAAAACCTGGTTGGCAGTATTTAAAAATGAGATGGCACAGGGGTAGGCTGCTCTCGCTAAAAAGAGATCACCCATCAAACAAAATCTTGCCAACCCAGCAGGTCTGCAGCTTTTCTATTTCTTCCAGATGCCATCCTCTCTCACATCCCAGCGCACCTGTGGGCCGTGCTGGCTTGCGCCTCTGGACGCCACAGGAGAGGTGGCACCTCCTCAGTCACGAGTGTCTCCGAGCATCACAGTACATGTTCTTAGAGGCCGTATAATTATGGAATCTGAGAGCCAAAAACACCACCAGGGACCCTTTACACACTCCCCCTCCCCACAGATGTTCCTTCCTCTCCTTTCCTTCAAGTTCCTCCCAAATAAAGATTCCCCCCCACCATCTCCTTTCAAAAACTGGTCTGGTATGATGTCATAGATGCTTAGAAACATCTTCCTTAGGGTTAACCCTCATTTCTCTTCTAATTCAGATGTGATCGTACCTTTAACTTTCTTTTTAATTCTGCTTTATGTAGATTATGTAGCACTTTCACAGACGTACTCATTTGCTGCTGCCACAGCATCCTCCTTTTAGAGAGAAGTAACTGAGGTTCAGGAGGTACAAGACTTGCCCAGCAGAGTAGATAGTGGGGCTCAGGACCCTGAGAGGACAGTTCTACTCTCTTATCCCCATTGTCACCAGAGCGGGTATTAAGCCTCGCAGATCTTACACAATTTGTTGGGGAGTCAAAGCTTAGGAACAACTTGCCTGACTCTCGGGGTTGTTTCCGCTTAGGTTAACTGTCTCTGCTTCTGTCAGCTGCCACTGGCTCTGCCATTAGAACCTAACTTCCTTGGTCACTGGACTCAGAGTTCTCAGTTTCTGTCCTTGGCGATGATCCCAACTTCCTGCAGGTGCTAAGGGAGGTACTTACTGATGCCTCAACTCTTCACATACACGACCCCCTTGCATCCTCTCCATTATTAAAAAATGAAGTCATAGGCCATTCCTTCTGCATGCATTTATTATAAAGTTATTTATTGGATGCCTGTTATGGGCATGGCACTAATCCTATGCAAAAAAAAACAGAAAAAGAAAGAAACAAAGAAGAAACAAAGAAAGAGAAAAGCATGTAAACAGGCCTAAATATGGTGAGTGACATCAGCAAGATGGAAGAATAAGAAGCCCCTGGCCCTCATTTCCCCCAGGGAACACCGACTTAACCACAATATATGGATCCAATTTCCTTTGTGAGAACTACTAAAGAGGCCTAAATATCCTGTTTTCTAGGCAAAGCAAATTTCTAGCTTTTTTAGTCGAATAGGCTACCTAACACTTGCAGTCTTAGGAAAAAAATAATCTTTTGATTGCTTGCTATGTGTCAGGCACTAAGAGCTTTATGAATATTAATGTAATTTTCACCCCGGTTCCTTGAGGTTGTGGATACTGGATTATTCTCTTTGTACTGATGAAGGAAATAGAGACATAAAAAGCTATACAACTGGCCCAGAGTCACACCGGTGGCCAGTGGCCGAGCCAGCAGCGAATCAGTCTGGCTCCAGGGTCTACACTCCAGATTGTGTTTGAAACTAGAAGTTGGCACAAGCTGGGCACGTTTCTGGACTGTTCAGATGAACAGATGCTCGAGTTATGCTGCTTGTAGGGATCTGCGTTTCAAAACAAAGATGTGGTCTTCAAAGGAGTAATTGAATACACCCGGTCTTAACTCTTGATTTAATAAACAGAAGATGGAAGGAAGGAGCTGGTTTAAGTTTGGGGTCTCCATCTTTGATCCTACTCTTGATGGGTTTTACCAGAAAAAAAGAACAGAATGATCAATTAAAGCTGGCAACAGGCAATGACAGGGAGAGCTCTTTAAGAATAAATATTTCTCACAAATACAATCTCCTTGGTCTAGAACTTCACTATATTTGCGCATGGATGTAGGAACTACTTTACTACTCCAGGCACTTGGATATTAGCAATGCATACACTCTGACACACTTACAGACATTTAAATAGATAGACACACGTGAAGAGATACTCATTGTTCCTAGATTTTTCTACAGTTCAGAAAGAAATGAAGGTTTAGAAAATATCTAGTTAATGCATAAAATTGAAAAATATTAGAAAAATCTGGGTGGCTTAAATTGAGGAGAGACTACTTTTGCTCATATTAATTAGAGAGACAATAAATATCTCCCTTCTTCTGTGCTCTGAAGGTAAACCTCAAGAAGGATGCATGTGCAAAGATTCAGTTTGCTTGTGGACAATACGGCACCAACTCTGATGCCAGAACCTAGGAGTTCTACGGGATTTTTTTTTCTGAAAGACTCGATGCCTTTGCAAAGAGACTACATAAAAGAAAAGCCGGGCGTTTCTGAAAGATCAAATGTTTGTCAGCACCTCTAATGGAGCAATAATAATTAATTTCCCAGTGCAATAAAACCATATAATTAGAATGGGTTGGGTGTTCTCAAAATTTTCCAACATGGGATGAGCAAATGGAAAAGCTTTCTTTTTTTTTTTTCAGGCTCTTCCTTAACTTTTTTGGAGTTGGTGTGAAATACAGAGAGGAAGTGAGCCCATCTGTTTCTGATACTTCCAGGTCTGATGTATCAGAATGTTTTGTAGCAGTTATTTGATGTCTAGTATGCCTCTAAAGTATTTTCCATAAGTTTGAAGGCTGTGCCTTTACTGACAGGAAGTTTGTTTTCATGGCGTTTTAGGAACAGTTTGACACTCAGAAAGGAGAAAGGAGTAATTGGTCAATTCCTAAGTTCCACTGTTTTTAAGTCAGTTCAGTTTTGTTGATTTATATACTGGGAGAAATTTCGAGGAGAAACAAAAATGAATGGAATTATAGATTATTCTTATTATTTACATAGCTCTTTCTCTGCCCCTCTTCTTTATCGTCATTACCACCCCCGCCCCCTTGCCTCCGCTACACCCCTCCTCTATGGTAGGAAAGAGTGATCCCACTGGGGATAATGGAGGATCTCACAATGGAAGGAAGGAAGCTGGAGACTCATCTTTGCGTAAAGGTCAGGAGGAAGGAGAACGAGGTGGCACCGCTATGACACAGCTGTATCCTGTACTGTCCTCCTACGCATCTGCCTCCCCTGGCTTCGCGTCGGGAATGTGTGGGTCAGTGGGGCAGGGAGCGCCGGGAAGGCGACCTTGCTCAGAGGATCGCGTTATACCTGCAAGAAGCACTTCAACGTGCTAAGCCCTCCTTCCTGAGCCCTTCAACTGCAGCACCCGCTTCACTAAGAAGGTAACAGAGGCCTCCTTCCATTGCGCTAGAAGCCCCTCGCTCCCGGATCTCTCTCTGCCTTCCCCGACACTAGGAATGAGGGAGTGGAAGGCTCAGAATTCACTTCCGTCACTCCTACTTTCTGAGCACTGTTGGTACTTACTGAGGGACTTCTGTTCTACTTAGTCCTAAAATTGCTTATTAAGACAGCAAAGTCCAGGCTTGGTGTTCATATTCTACAAATCGTTTGGGTATTTCCTAAGGTAATATTGGATGGTGCCAACCAGAATACACAGCTGTACGCTAGGACGTCTAGGGATTTGATTCCAGACTAGGAATGATTCTGCTTGGCAGTCCAAGGGCCTTCTCATCACCTTTGTGGGTTGAATAAACTGTGGGCTGACTTGGCACTAGGTACAGAAAGGATCACTACTTTTTTTAAAAACTCTAAGCTGCCTTCTCCAGTCGTGGAAAGGATATAAGGTAGTCATTATCTTCTTTAACTTAGCTTATATTTTCATTTTACCTGATTACCAAGCTTTTAATTTCTCTCCCTCTCTTAAGTGATGTATGATCATCACTGAGAATGAGTGCAATTCGAATTATTGTAATCGTATTTAAGACTATACAGCAGTGTGATATATTTTCTATATGTACATGTATGTTATCTGTAAAAGTATACAAAAAGAAATAAAAAGCTACACATCAAACTGAGGAGGAAGAAGCTGGTCTATGGGACCTCTAGCCTTTTTAAACTTTTAATGTCTTGATTTTTCAAAGGAAGAAGAGAGTATTTATGGGTCACTTTTAAAATAAAAAAACAAAACAAAACAAGCAATCAATCTGAAGACCAAAAACAAAACACACTCACACACACACACCCAAAAAAAGAGGAAGAAAAGAGGAGGAAAAGAAAAAAAAAGAATAAGAAATGAACAAAAAGCTTTGAAAATATGCCATGTCTCTCACATGAATTACCCTACAAAAATAGTCACAGCTGCTGACAAAGATGTAATGTCATGTGTGCTGCAGCTCTCTTCATGATGCCAGAAAATTAGACACAACTTAAATGGCTCACAATGTGGAATGTGTTGAATAAACCCAGTTATGATCATTGAAAATAGACCTGTCAGCTAATCCAAATAGTGTTGCAGAAGAATCCTAGACCATGGGAAGACTTCCATTACCTATTAAGTGTAATAAAAAAAACTCAACAGTTTACAAAATAGCAGGTGAAGTGTTTAATTTTTTGAAATGAAAATATATACACAGAAAAGCAGTGATATGAGCAGTGATGCTCTACGACTGGGGGTGAACTTTGCTTGCCTCTTTGTGCTTTTAAAATTTTCTACAATGCACATATGTTATTATACATGTATTATATAATATAATATTATATATATATACAGTTTTGAAAACGCACAAGCCCATATATAGTCATTTTCAATGATCAATGACTTTTTAAAATCAGGACAAACAGACCCCAGATGTATTAAGTCATCTGCCAACTTCATACTTTAATTTGGTCATCAAGATACCATTCATGTGCCTTGAATATCCCTTCAAATATTCTTATGAATAATAGTGACATTTTGTGTATGTTGCAGAAGATAAACTAAAAAGAGAAGGAGAAAACTGAAGTGATGACATACATTTATTTTTCCAGGAGTTTTCCTCTCAAAAATATGTAGCATTACCACCTCTAGAAGTTACAGTACTATTTCACAATTTTAAAAAGAAGTATAATTTTGCCTGGCATTCTGTTGTTCACCATCATGAGAATGTGCAAATAACACTGTCATCGAGAGGCTGATCCATCAGGGATCCTGGATTTTTTTTTTCTATACAAAATTCATTTCACAACCAATTTTAAATAAATAAGATTGCTTAGTTTTGGGAGGCTGAATATTACTTTGAAACCTCACTTGCCTGCCTCAACTAAGACCCGGCACAACCAAATAAATAAATAAATATTTTTTTAAAAAAGAAACCCCATTTGAACTCCTCTATGATATGAAGGGAGAAAATTGAGGCAATTTTCAACATAACCCAAGCTTAAAAGGAAACGAAAAAATGGTTCATTTTACATTTTAGAAATAGACTGTATGTTTCTTTCTTCAGATAAATTTTGTCTTTCCATGGAAAGTTGGTATTTTGGCACTATTTTGTTTTTATTCTATATATTGCATTTTCATAGCAAATGAAAGTTAAATTATTTTATAATCACTTCACCACTTTTTAGAAATGGCCATAGAATATGGGATCCTTAAATAGGGTAATTATTAGTAAAGCCACTCATTTTTTCAAGAGTCTGTTTTCATTACTTAATTATGGCACTTTGGGCACAAAACACTTCTTGTTTCCACGAAAGAAAAATTTTCATACACACACACACACCCATCTTCAATGGTGAATTCATGCTGTTAAAATATTTTAAAACATACTCATGATGAAAGAAACCTGAAACTAAGAAAACAAACACCCCTACTATGTTCTTAATTTTCTTTCTTGTGGATGGTGTTTACCCACAATGTCAAATGCAGTCTTTTCAAATGCATGTGAAGCAAGCACCTTCCAGCTGTGAGCATGTAATTGGTCAATCAGTTCTTATTTAGAGAGTTTCTAAAATGTCACTGCATATTCTTATTCAAGTTCTTGGATTCTTGCATCCATAAAAAGAGTGGCTTTAACTGTTGCTCTTTTATGAAGCATATCAATTTCCTTGTCTTTTTCTTATAAAACCATCCTGGAAAATTGAGGAAATTATCCACTTCATGTACTTCATACATTTAAATAAAACAAAATAGCACAGGACACAGATTTAAATTTTCTTGCAGTTGGCAGTTTAGTTTAGAAAAAGGTTCAAATCTATCATTGGAACTCTTGTTTGAATATGTTAGAGTTGGATATTACCGTAAGTTGAAGGGAACCAAGATGCAAAATCGGATTTCTCTTTGCAAACTTCTGCTGCCACAATGAAATGATTTGGCTTAGAAACTTACAGGATATGCGATATATTATAAAGACTATTGTTATGAGTTTATGATTTAATGATTAACAGGGTTATTTGCTTTGTTACTGGAATCATAACATCAAGATGGGGAAGAAGTAAATAGCATTAGAGACAGTAAAATGAAATGGTGAGATACGAACTTTTGCTTAATGTAGTGGCTTAGTCGTAGCTTAATCATGCATCTGGTTAAATACTTGCTTGATGATATTCTTAATTACATGTCCTTTGTGTCTTGCTGGTATTTTCAAATGCTATTAATAAAATCAGTATTTCTAAAAGTGCAAATAGATTGGAAGCAGATGCTGTTAGCAGAACATAATTGTACTAAAGGGAAATTTTTGCAATTTGAAAACAGACTAATGTCGTTAATGTGTTGGTTTGCCGTGACTATGCATTCTTACAGGATTTAAAACAGGAATAATCAACAAATACATCTTAAGAGGAGTAGAAAGTGTAGAGAAGAAGAATTTTTGTAAAACTCAGAGAAAATGTTTATATGAACAGTATTGGAATTGCTAGTATATGTTGCAGAAGATAAGCGAAACATAAAGAACACTCAAATTAGCCTTTGCTAGATTAGAATATGAAAATGCAACTTTTAAAGGTCTGCAAAAAGGTAAATTAATTTAAGGGGTACTGTTTTGTTTTTAACCCAAAGGTCCCATTAACTGTGTTTAAAAATGATAATACTGTGTTTTTTAAAAAATTCAAACAAGTGACAGTGGGATTATTTATGAACAGATCATTATACTTTATTTCTATTTTTTGGTAGGTTCCAATGGTTATTTTATTAATATATTTCTTTATAATAAGTCAAGTTTAAAAAATATGAATGTAATAAAACTATAAATTCTTACAAAGTTAAATTACAGTTCAAACAGAAAATAAGAGCAGTATAAATCTGAACTTTGAACAGTGAGTTAATATAGAGTCCAATCTGAATTTTGTAACAAAACAAAACAAAAGAACAATCCTAGTACTTATACATAACGAAAGTTAGAAAGGAAATACAGGAAAATGTTTAATGTTTAATTCTTGATTGTGCGAATATGTGTACATTTTGAGGGTTTTTTTTCCCCTTATCCCTTTAAGTATTTCTCAGATTCATTTCAGGAACATATGTTACTTCAGAACTAGAAAAGCCTTATTCGTTAAAAAGAAAGAAAGAAAGAAAAACACAATTTGAATACTTGGATTAAATAAATTTTCATTTAGATTTGTTAAATTGGTATTTTATTTATCATCCCAAAGCTTATTAAAACAGAACCAACACAGTCATATGGAGCTAACTCCTAAAACTGATAAACCTGAGCACATAATATTTTTTGCCATTAGATTGTAAAATTAGCCACTTATAATTACTAAGAATTGAGTGTATAAAACTGCTAATGTTTAATTTGTCTATCTTACCTGGAGTTCAATTTCAAGTAACAATTTTAACAAATTATTAACTGACGTAATGTTTCTTGGCTTAAAGATGGATTTGCATTATTTTATTGCTTGGAATATCATAGTTATTAACATGTATTTTAACATTAAATCACCCGTTAGCAATGGAATAATATTTCTGAATATAATTTCAGGAAGGAGGCATAAAATAATGTTTCAAGCCATTTACTTTTAAGACTACAAAATTAAATATGAGTTGAGTTAAATGTAATCAACACATTGATAGAACTCCAGGAAGGCAGTAAGTAAGCAAAGTTTTCTACTTTTATTACATGTCAAAAAGTGTTTCAAAGAAAAAAATTAGACAACATTGACCTATCAAGAAAACTTTTCCTTTCCCCTTGATCTTAATTTTCCTGGAACCATTATTCTCTGTTTAGAGATCGCTCAGGATTTTACTAATGTACTACTTGGAAACCTCTTTTATTTCTGCGCTGGAGGATTAGGAATTGGAGAAATCAAGCGTGTCATTTGTCTTCTAGTACGGAGATCCACACAGAATTTAGGGACGGGATGCTATATATTCGTTATTGCTATACATTTTAATTTCTTCTTAAATAAAGCCCCGCAAGCCCGCCAAAAGAAAGCAGCCCTTTCTTCCGTCTTTACTTTATGAAATGGCCTGAGAGTAATCTAAATCAAGGAACAAACACTCCCAAATTTTAATTTGCAACAAACTATGATAATTATTTGGGTTGGCCAAAAAGTTCGTTCGGGTTTTCCGTAACAGCGAAAACCCAAACGAACTTTTTGGCCAACCCAACACTTTTCTGATAGATGTAGAAATGTTATCCAATAAAAACGCACAGATGGTATTTTAAAAACTCAGGTTCCTGGAATCCGTGTTCGTCCTTTGCTCTTCCAATTATTTTGCCACCTGACATCTTTTTTCATGAGTCCTCAAAAGGTTAGTCTATGTTCAGTTGGACATAAAACAGAAGGGAAATTTTCGTGAAATAAAAAAACACAACCCCAAAACAAATAAATCACACGAATAATTCTCTTATTTAAAAAATGTCAACCGAGTATCCCTGGGGTATATTACTCTTGGAAACAATTTTAACACTTGCATCATTCACAAGCAATTCACGAACGCCTGCCCTGCAATAATTTTCCACCCTTTCTCGGCTTTTTACACACTTCAACTCGGCTTTCTCTAGCTCCACTAGTGGAAAATTAGGGAGACAGGTAATTCATAGTAAAGAAAAAAATGAATTATAGTGTAAGAGTAATTTATCACAAAAAAATTTGTCCCCCTCACGAAAGGCCACGGTGAGCGGCGGACCCTACGCAAAATCAAAGGAAATTTTCTTTTCGAATGTATTGGTAATGACTACTTATTTCATGGTACACCCCTGAATGACTTGTAAAAATAAACGAAAAGACCCATTTAGAAATACGTAATTTCCTTTAAAGGGTGAATTAAAACGAATATTTCCAGAAAACCGTTTGTTTTTCTAAGCTCTTGGCGGAAAGTTGGGCGAGGCTGGTCTGGATCCACCCCCGACGCGCCCACACCCCCCAGGAAGAGAGGCGGGGCACCCGTTCTCGAGTTACAGTGAGAATTCCGGATGCCCCCCTCCCACCCTTTATGCAAAATGAGCCCGTGCTGCCTTTATTAACCCAGCCAATGACCAAACGGCATCCCGCCCCGCAGGAGGTGGAGCCGCGGGGGCGGAAGCAAGGAGGTAAACGCAGTCCCACGTGTTACGGCTCTCCCCGCCTCTTCCTCATCCCCTCCCTCCGCCCCGCCCTAAATCGGCCCCTCCCACCCAGTTTAGTTCTCCCCGCCCCGAGAAGAGGCGGGGAAGCAGGCGGAGCGAAGAACGCTCGCGGTCTTTCATTTACATGCAGCCACTCTATTGGCTAAGGCTGGCTACGATCGGAGGAAGGAGGGGCGGAGGAGTTGTCAAAGTGAACTTCACGGATTGGCTTAACAGTACGACGACGTAAAAGAGGGCAGTCTAAGCAAATGAAAGCGCCTGGCAAACGCGTCTCCTCCCTCTTGCCCCACCTAGTTGGGAGCAACCCAATGAAAGAAGAGCCTGTGAGGCACATTTTCTTGAATATTTAAATGAGAAATCTAGACCGCTATCATTTAAATATTCATGAAGAGGCGGGGAAGTTTAGCGTGTCCCCCGGAAACGCTTCTGATTGGCTGGTTTTCTCAAGCGTTAGCTTCTGGAAACACGCTTGTCTCTCACCGAACAATTAAATGATTGCTGCATTTATTCTTTCTCAAAAGCTACACCTACTTTTTTTTCTCGGAAATTGATTTCATGTGTGGTCCGACTGGCTCAGCTTTGTCACTCTTTCGCTTTCAATATATTTTCTTTTTTGTAACTCAAGTTCCATTTTCATCAATTTTTAAAATGCAGAGATGTGGGACAGATGGAAACAATTAGAACCTCGCTCTGCTGATGTGTATAATCTTATTAGTTTAATGGGTCACAGGGCGCAGGACCCATTTCCTATGGATCAAAGTGAAAACAAACACGGTTAATAACCCATTTTGTTTTAGAACCACATCGGATCGGGTTCCCTCTGTCGGCCGTGGTAATGACAATATTAAGAGATCTTGGGTTGCCTTGAAGTTTAGAGGGAAAATGGAGTCATTGAAATATTCTGGCTTTAAAACGCATTAATATTAACACCAGGTAGCCGTTTGCCAGTTCCCCGAGTTCTCCTGAGTTTATCACAATGGCATGGTTATTAAAGGATTTCAGTATCGCTTGTTTTCATATGTTGCGTCAAAGCAAGCGAAAACTCGTGGCTAGTTCGCTGCTAATTATACCAGCTTCTCAGATTTCGTCTATTCAGGCCGAACATAAGGCTTCGGAGCTCTTGGTGTAAATTTCAATTTATGGCTTCTTAATGATTTTTTTTCCTTTATCTGTGGGTGGTGGTCACAAACTTTTTTCAAAACTTGATTTTCAAGAAGTTAAAGAGCCCCACAACTGCTACCCCAAATTTAGCTTTCCATTTGAGGGAGTTCTAAGGCCAGTTCGCAGATCCCTAAGCATCCGTGGACCCTAGTTAGCAATTCATGCCTTAAGGAAATGTTTTTCATATTTGGGGTTGTGTTTGAGTGTGTTTTTCCGAAGCCAAAATATAATCTTCCAAGCACGTAGGGGTTGGACCGCGGCCTCTCTCTTCGTGCAAAGGCTCCCTTTGGAAACCTCCCTCAGTAACTTCTCACCCCAATAAATTAAATGCAGCCACAGTGTGGTCCATTACCCAGGAGTGTGAGGTGACGGCGCCTGTCAAAGGTGGCCGGCTGAATACAGACCCTTAAATATTCCTACAGATAATAAATATCTATGCAAGAAACGGATGTAAATAATAGGTTCCTATTCCTTTAGAAAGCTCTGAAGTACAGCAATGAAATAACGCATTGCAGACTTGATGAATGCTCCCAAGGTCTTCACAAAGGTGGGGAGGCAGGTCTTGGAAATATTTTGCCCTGGGCCTGGAGGCCGGGTGCAGAGCTCTAGGCACTGAGGACACAAGCACCTCTGCGAGCTCCTCAGCAGGGGCCTCTAGGAATGTAAATACTACGAGTTTAGACAGGCCGGGGCCCCGGAAAGTGCGAGCAGTGGTTATTAGCAGATCATTTTAATTCCGAAGCTGTCGAGAGAATATCTGCTTTCCCTTTACCGCGCGGGGCTGGGATTGCTAAGAGAGAAAGCTGTTCTTATCATCCTCTCCTAGTGAGTTAGGAAACAGTGTCTTTGAGTCCTGGGCTCCGCATTCATAGCTTCTGGGGTGAGTTCACAAACGTGTCCAGAGGCGAAGGCCACCTTGCACCCTGGGGCTGCGGGCGCTCCCTTCCCGGTACTCGCTGCTGTGTTCAGAAACCAAAGTTGAAAAGCGTGGAGCACACTGCAAGGAAGTCTGACATCTGGGACAGACGTGGCTACTCCATCCATGGCCGTGACGGCCCCGCAGATAAACCCTGAAGGCCTTTTTAAAATTTGCCCTTGAATTTTATTATTTTGGCGCTTAATCTTTAAATCTTTAAACATGCCTCAACATATCACAGTCCCCCCCCCTTTTGGGGGGGGTTTATATCTCTCTTGAGGTTCTCTATGCCTTTAACTTTATTATGGGAAACTATTATTCCCCCCCATGGGGAAAATGATCAAATCTCCAATCTGTTATTTCCTGGAATTTAATCCTTTTACTCATGGATCATAAAATATTTAAACCGTTAAAAATGTATCCATCACTGAACAACTTTAGAGTTATTTTATGCTTTTAAAAATGGAAATACAATCCTGGTGTGTGTGTGTGTGTGTGTGTGTGTACCGTATTATAGACAGACCATGTTAATCTCCCTTCCACGGAAAAAAGAACATTTACATGTGTGAATCCAAGTAATTATTCATCTATGATAATGAATTCTACCAGGCATGATTTTTCATTTTCGAATATACTTTTTTTGGTATCTAATATTCAGGGACAATAACAACATTAAAAAAAATCTTCCGGTGTAGTGGAGGGACCTGGCTTAGGTCCAACAACAGATACCCTTTCTTATTTTTTTTGTTTTCTTTCTTTCCTTCCCCCCCCCCCCCCCCCCCCTGGTCAACAGTCCCCTTCAGTTGTTTATTTTAGCCTGGTGAGCCCAAGCTGTAAACTCCACGTAAACCAGGGGTCGGTTCTGAGACAGTCGCGTCCCTCTCGGGGTATGACACGCTTAAAATTTTGTTTACTTATTGTTACTGCTGGGAACGTGGGCCCTTGTGATGACCTTCCTGGCCTTCCTGGGCAGGTCTGCTCCCTAGCTCCACCGCGATGGCTTGGAGGGCTAGCCTGTGGATTCAGGTGATATTTCCCTCAATCTAAGAGTCAACTGCAAGGTGCTTGGTCCACGCCTGGAGTTTTCCGCGCGGAAAAGCCGGCAGAAAATCCTCGACTTGATTTTTACCATTACACCGGGATGGCCCCCTCCGGACTGGAGGCGGACCTTTCACCGCTTCCCCGGCGCTGCTGACCCAGCGGTGCCACTAGCGCGCTGTCCAGCGCTGAGTTACAGGCCTCGAACCAGCCAAGATCAGAGGCTGCAGGACTCGCTCGGCTTTCAAGGGGGCTCTACTACCGGAAGTCATTTGATAAATCTGAGTCAGGCCTTTCCGATCTTTACTGCTCGGGAGAGCATTGCAAATCTCTAAACACGCTGTAACCTTCTTCTAACAGTGCTCTAGACACACTTGAGGGTTGGGTTTTATTTTAGGGCCCGGAGGAATGGAAGTGGCCACTTCAGGGGCCCCCTCTGTGGTCGGGCCCGCTCCCTTTCCAGCGTCTTCCCGAGACCATCTCCTCCTCCAGTAAGCCGATTCCCGCGCATCCACCCGCCCACCCAGCCCCAGGAGCTCTTCTGCCCCGGGAGGCCGCCGACGACCTCGGGCTGGAGGATCACCCCGCGCCCCTGCGGCAGGCGGTGGGGAGAGAACCTCTCGCGAACCGAGCAGGACCGGCGGGGGTGGGGCGGGTGATTTATGGCCCTGATCAACTTTTTAGGAAGCAGAAATTAACCTGAAGGGGATTAGGCCCGAGCTTTGAAGTTCACGGTTTTGTTTTCCTTCAACTCAGCCCTGCTATCAAATAGTTCTTGGTTCCTTTTTACCCGCCTCCTCCTCCTCCTCCTTGGGTCTCTCATCACCCCACTCCTATCCCCCAGCAACCCTTCCTGCACGGATTTTCATAATTTCAGATAGAAATATCTCCAGACCAGCGACTGAAGTTCCTGACTTTGACCTAGCCATCAGAGACACTGTCCACATCCCTGACTTCTTGGAATCCTGTTTTACGTTTGAAACTGGCATTTGTATTTGGAGGTCGGGAGTAGCAAATTTGTATCCGTTTTTTCCTTTGCTCTTTCCCGCTTATTCTACCCTTGGGGACTGGTATTCCCCCGCAGAGCAGAAGTGCAGCCATTGTAGGGGTGGTCGGCAGCTCCGTGGGTGACCGCTAACTTCTCAGCGTGTTCTGCAGGTACTGTGGGTTTGTAGATTCCTCCCCTAGCTGCCCCGAAAATTCAAATACAAACATGAAAGATCTGCCTTGCCGCCCTGCACTCTTACCTTGGCCCCCTTTATTCCATACCCCCAGACTCCCCTCCCCCGCAACTGCAGGTTTCCGAGGGGACTCTGTCTCCTGCGGTTCTTTCCCGCAGGCGCCTGCTGAAAAGGCAATTTCCTTGGGGGTGTGGTTGGGGCGAGAGAAAAACAGAAACCAGGATTGTTTGGGGCCTGAAACCATCCAAGTTTTATTGCATCCGCTACAAAGTCAACTAACTCTTAATGAGCATCCAAGCGGAAAAAGGCCGAGGTTTACTCCTTGTTAAGGTGGGGAGGAGGTTGGGGGGGGGATACTTTGCGTATTTCTTTCTCTTGCAACACCTTACCGAGAGGCTCTTCCTAACGTCAAGAATACAGACACGAAAGTGGAAGGCATCAGGTTTCAGCTCCCTGAGTGATCGAAGATCATTCGGCCACGAGGACCTTCGAAGTTGGCCCTGTCTACAGCTTGTAATGAAAAGGATAATCTGTCTTGCAATAAAAAACAAGACCCACACAAACAAACCCGGCATCCAACTACCTTCCACTGCGCCTCACTCTTCCCTAATAAGAGCCAGTGACAAATATTGCCATCCAGTTCCATCCTAAAAAGAGGAAGCAGTAGATCTTCCTTTTAATAACTTCCCAAAGTGTTACAAATAATAAAAGGGACGCATAAATCATCGCGGGGGCCGCTGAATGTGGACCACGGAAGGATTTACCCCTCTCAATCCTTGACGTTCAACCGCGATCTCATTGGCTGCTTCCTTGTAGCCCGGCCCCCAAATCCACCCTCTTATTGGTCCATCAGGCGGGGTGACGCACGGAAAGGGCGTGGGGTCGGTAGGGGCCGGAGTCCATCAGTGCGCATGCACCTTATGGAGCGAGCGTGTGATTGACAGCGAGGGGGATGTGCGTGCGCGTGCGTATTGCGTGTGCGGGTGCGTGTGCGTGTGTGTGTGTGTGCGCGCGTGTGTGTGTGGTGGGGGGGTGATGCTGGTGTTAGTGGTGGCGATGAGGGCTCGAATTGAAGCTGCTTCTGCCGGTTCGGTGGCTGCAGTCCTCTTTGCGGGCATTTTCCGCTGAGTCAGAAGGGCTGACAGTTACAGACCACGCACTTACCGGCTCGGGAGACCGTCTGGAAGCGATTTACTGAGGAGGGTCTCTAGCAAGCAGGCTAATTGGGGAAGGAGTAAAGAGAAGTAGAAGGCATGCATGCTTTACTGGGTCTGAAAAAGATAGTCAAAAATCCTCAAGAAGAGATTTAATTTTACTGCTTGGTCGATTTGTGCGTTTCTTGTAAAGCACACACTAAATCATTCTTCATATCAAAGCCGAGCCTTCATATGCACCGCACACCCCACTTCCTCTCAGATTGACACAGACCGGTTTGGTCCCTCTGCACACGGGTACACACATGTCTTAGCTTTGTAGTTACGCAAACCAGCAAGCCAGGGCGAACTTTAAAGACCCGGAACACTGTGATCCTTAACTGGAAGAAAGACAGAAAAAAAAGGAGTAAAGAAAGGAAGAAGAAAAGAAAACTAGAAATATGTAGCAACCAGTAAAACAATAGTGTCAAAGATAGCGAAGGAAAAACCCATTGGCTATTGAATGTAAAATTTGAAATTAATTTCCCAATCCGGTCAATGCCGTAGAAGCAGCTCCAGTTTATTGCAATGCTTGTTAACGCCTCGTACAAAATTCTTCAGAGGCGAGGGCTGGCTTAGTGGAGAGGAGAAACGTTTCTCCGTTGCCCTGTTGCTGCCAAATTCTGGTTTCGGAGAAGTTTCTTCGGCGTGCTGGAGCAGGGGAGGAAGCTGGAGAGTGTTTTCCTATTACAAGGTGTTATGTCTTTGGTTCGTGTTTGCACAGTTTAGGGAGATGATGTCTTATAGCTCTGCACATTTTAAATTACACTAGCTCTAGCTGAATTTTGAAGCTGGCAAATCAAAGCTTCGGTTTTACGAATTCTGAAATTTAAATCTTGCAATTACCTCTTAGCGGGCCCTTAGATTTTTTCTTTTGTTTTTATTTTGGGGTGCGTGTGTGTGTGTGTGTGGAGAAATGTACAAATACAAGTATTACAAAATCTCCAAGTACTATCCTGTCTGTGAGTGCACGGTAAATAAATTTAAAAAGCAGAGTGGTGGAAATATGTGACTGTTAAAAGCAAAATAACGTTCTTTTAAATCCTCCCCTTGGTGCATTTTTTTCTTCTGAAGCAGTGCTTTCAGCCTGCCTCAGTATCGAATGTAGTGTTTTTACATCCTCACAGTAATTTTATTTAGAAGCCCCACGTTCACCTTTAATTTTAAAATTATCATTTATGACACGAAATTATTAGCACCCATATTCTCTTTGCGTTTCAATATGCTTTTTACTATTTGTGTATATTTTAAAACAGTAACCATTAAATAAAATTAGTAAACAAGGCTTTGATAGCTGCTTATTTTTGTTTAATCGAATGTCTGTTTTATTAGATAAATATACACTTAAATTTATTTTGAAATAAAGAGCAAAATAATACTTTTCTTTCGCTTTGCTAGAACAAACTGATTTTTCATTCTTCTCCGTCCGATTCTTTCCCTTCAGCTGCCACAGTCGACTGAAAAGCTCCTACGGACCGGCAGACTAGTATGCAAATTTAAGATGATTGACACGTAGGGTAGAAACCAATCACGCTGTAGTAGGTTGCTGATTGGTTGACAAATATTTGACGTAATATTGACGTTTTAAAAGACTAACATCCAATCAAGGCAATTCATGCAAATAAAGGAAGGAATCAGATTACTAGCTGCCGGGGAGACTTAAGCGCGCCCTCACGTGTTCAGTGGTGGATATTGCACAGATGCCTGCACAGTGAATAAACGCAGCAAAATATTCAACTCCACAGTTCGCCTTCACCGTTCCCAAACTTCTATGTCACTGGAATATAATCATCCGTCTTAAAAAACCAAGAGTTTTGTCGTGCACATATATGACAGTTTAGATTAGAAATCTATGCTCTGTAACTGCGGACTTCCAGCGCACACAATTTCCCTCTCCATTTTACCAACACAGGGAATCTACGTCTTTAAATTTATCCTTGGAGAAGGAGGTTGTTTTCCCCCTTGATTTCAAAAGGACGAGATTTACAAAGCCTTTCCAGGCACAGATGGTCGATAAATTTAGCTCCTTCAGCGAAATTCCGCATGGCACCGCCAGATGGCACAAGGATCGCCTTCCAGTCTCCGTACCAACCCCACCCCTGTACTCCGTAAGTAATTTAGAAAAATTGAAAACCAAACAAACACTTTTATATTTTATAGCCAAATGAAGTGAGAAGGTACTAGCACTCTTGAGGAGCTACATATTACGAAAATAAGCCTTGTTGGTTGTGGCTTTAATGTGGAACTTCCTCGAGATTTTACCCAAATTTGCGAGTAAAATACTCATGCAGTGAAAGTGTTTGCAAAAACATTTCCTTAAAGCAAAGTGTGCACCAGAAGCACAGCACTACGCGAGTTAAAGAGGTAAGAGTAAAAAGGGTAAAAAGAAGGGTAAGAAGTGTTGTGTGCAGGGCTTCTTAGGGATTAAAATGAGATTGAGGGTGAACCTAAACTTCTTACGGAGTGGTCTTCTCGTAGCAGAGCTTGGCTAGACCAGTGGGGCCGAGGTTGGATCAAGCTGCTGTTGGAGCAGCGTGGCTTTTTTGAAGGGTTCTTTTTGGGGTCCCGATTACAGATAGAGACCTTCTTTCCATTCACATGTCACTGTAGTCGGAGGCAACGCCTTTGTTTTGCCAACCCGGGCAGTGGCTTTGGGGATGGGACCCTGGAAAGTATTGACCTCCACTTCTCATGCCTTCGTTTTTATGAGTATATACGTTTTTCTGTTTGGGTTTATCAGGAAGAGAGGGGTTCGTGCTGCCCATAATTCAAGGCCAAACTTAGAGCTAATGGTATTTGCACAGGGGAGAAGGGAGGAAAGAAGAAAATACCCAAGTAAGCCCATTTACAAGTTGATGCTCTCTTCCTGGGAAACTTCAGGTTTTCTTCTCTCATTTATACAAGCAGGACAATTGTACTCTTGCTTTCGATCATTCTACCCCATAATCTTGCATTTTAGAATTGGAATCAGCAGTTAAAAGTAGATCGTAAGTTGGCATATTTATTATCTTAGAAAATCTTTCTGAAAATAGCCATTAAGCCCTCACCTTACAAAAAGGAGGATTCATTGAGTTTGTTGCTTGCGCTTTGTCTGTTGACTTTTGTTTGGGGAGAAAGTAATGGTTAGGGTGCCCACATGAACTCACGTCTCCCTTGACATCCTAAATATGGGTAACTTTCTGGCCTAACACCATATCCTTAGTGTCTGCAAAGCAAGAATCTGCACCAAC
>NW_021146714.1:0-7521 GCF_002837175.3 Physeter macrocephalus
TGCTAAGTAACGTCTTGGACCCTCAGTTTCTCTATCTGTAGCATGGGCTCACGGGGCTGTGGGGAGGAGTTGCTGAGATTACATTCCATAAATGCCCGCTCTTACTATTGAAAAGGGGATGGTGCCTTTGGGAGATCCAGAGCTTTAGAGAGGCTGCCATTAGGTGGCCACGCGGGGACACTGCCCCAGACTTTAGGGAGAGGAGACTGAGTGTATTCCCACGAAGCGATGGTACAGCCTCTTACCCCAGCCCTCTCGGCCTTGGCCAAGCCTGGCGGTTGCCGAGGAAAGGACAGCAAAAGGCTACTGTGTCCCACGCCCTGGACCTTTCTGCCCGGTCCTGGGATAGGATGAGAAGGAAGAGGTGCCAGCAGGGAGCGGGGCTGCTGGCCGGGCAGGATGTGCCAGCAAGCCTGGGATCCAGTCGCGGCCCCGGGAACCGGGGGCTTCTTGGTCACTGCTGTTTTGTTCAGCCAGGGTTACTGTTGGGCTTGGCAGAGCCGGGGAGGCTGGAGCTGACACCCCAGCTCAGAGCTGGCAGGGACAGAGACCCCAGCTTAGCCTGGGTTACACGGGGACTCACATGATTCAGGTTGTGGCATCTTGTTATGAGTTTTTTGTTGTTGTTGTTGTTGTTTTTGCGGTACGCGGGCCTCTCACTGTCGTGGCCCCTCCCGTTGCGGAGCACAGGCTCCGGACGCGCAGGCTCAGCGGCCACGGCTCACGGGCCCGGCCGCTCCGCGGCACGTGGGATCTTCCCGGACCGGGGCACGAACCCGTGTCCCCCGCATCGGCAGGCGGACTCCCAACCACTGCGCCACCAGGGAAGCCCTTGTTATGAGTATTTAGCTCTTTGCAGCCACCTCCGTACTGGAGACTTACAAGGCCACGCTTCCTAAAGCATGATTTTTCTTTCTTTCTCCCCAGAGATGGTGATGAGCATTTGGCTTGTAGGTACATAAGGTAAAATTCAAAAAGATAAAGGGATCCGCTGTGCCCGTGGGGTGGTAACAAAGGGCTACGTGAGCCCCACCCCTGTCTGTGGGGAGAGCAGCGTGGTGCCTGGCGGAAGGACTGCTCTGCTCAGCCCTCCTTGACCTTCTGCAGAGGGCATATTGTTACCCACCCTCATCAGCTGAGCCCCGACCTTTCAGAGAGTAAGCCACCTGAGTGCAGACGGCACTGCTCGATGTCTCCGGAGCTTTCTGTGGCCATCCCTGCAAGAGTCTGGAGGACCCTCACATGGGATACAGAGCTGGTCCCTGAGGCCATGCCGGGGTCCCCCAGCCTTGAAGAGGTTGCTGGGAGAAGAATTCCCATCCCAAGAGCACCCTGCTTCAGAAGTTACCCCAGGGCGGCAGAGTACCCAGAATCCTCCATTTAGCTATTGGTCTCGTTGGTCCAGAACAAGCCCATCACTTGAGCACTGTTTCCATAGCATCCTTTCCATAGCTCCCCTTCGGGGAGCACATACCCTAGAGGACCAGAATGCCCAAACCGAAGACCATAGCCCAGGCCTGGAGTTCCACCTGCGGCGTTTGGGATGGTTCTGGATTTGATTTGGGGCTGGGTTGAGTTGAGTTGGGTTTGTGTACTCTGAAAGCTAAGTTGCATAAGAGCAGGGACTCGTGACAGTTCTGATCACTGCTGTGTCCCCAGAGTCCTGCACGGCACTGGCATGTGGGCTCCCTGGCGTATCCGTTGAAAGCATGAGAGGGTCACTGGGGAAGGTAGTCAGGTTGAACAGACTCGAAACCGTATATGGTTAGCGGGTTACAGAAACAAAGATTCATGGAATAACCAGCGTCAGATCTCAGACATTCAAAGAGGCTCTTCAAAGTAACGCTGATGACAGAAGCCAGCCACCCTCCACCCCACCCCCCCGCTGGGCCACACTCAGCGTCCGAAGTGCCTCTCCACGGTGTATCTTCACACCGACACTCCAAGGCAGACCTTGGTGTCATCTTTTTTGTACAGATGGGGAAACTGAGGCTGGGAGAGCTTAAGTGAGTCGGCTCAGGTCCAGAAGTGCAAACCCAGGCTTCCAGATTGTGGAGCCAGATGCTACACACGGGCCTTAGGATGTCAGAACCCAGATCAGCCCCTCGGTCCTACCCCTGTCCTGAAGCCGGTGACGTTGCCCTCGTGGCAGACCTTTCTGGAAAGACCTTCAGAACTAGCTGATGAAACAGTCTTGAGGATATAAGCACCTGGATTTTCTTAAAAAATCAATAAACTCCAGCCTGTCTGTAAAAGATAAAGACAGACACTCAGAGGAGCGTGCTACAGGCACTAAAATTTTCCCCAAGAAAGGCACCCTAGCAGCTTTGGACAGTGGATCACTGGCGTGATTGTCTGGCCGCTTCTGAGGCTGCTCTGAAGGGGGACACTCGTTTGAAAATCAGCAGCACTTAGTTGTGGTCGGTGTGTGACCCTGGACTTGAATCCCAGCCCATCCTTTACTGACCCTGGGATGGGGGTGGGGGGATCCTTCAAGCCCTCACCCACACGGCACAGTAGGACCGTCTCTCCAAGGCGCGGTTACAGGAGTACGTTAGGTGCGATGGAGTCGGGCCTGTGCAGTGCCAGGTTCATCACAGGGGCCCCAGAAAAGGCAACCAGGATCACCTGGGTCTGTTTGTTCTAGAATTGTTCTTGAAAACCAGGCAGTTGGCTTTAGGGTCAGGGCAGGTTGTACAGGATCCAGGAGGCTACCGTCAGAACGTTAGCATCTTCCGACATGAAAGGGCCCAGGAGGACCCTGAGAGGTTCAGCCATCAGTCACCCGTGTGCCCCCAGCCCCAGGGCACTGGTACGTCGTGCACTGTTAAATGGTGAGAATTCCCTGGCGGTCCAGTGGTTAGGACTCAGCCCTTTCACTGCTGGGGCCCTGGTTCAGTCCCTGGTCAGGGAACTAAGATCCCACAAGCCGTGTGGTGTGACCCCAAAAAACAAAACGAAACAAAAAGTTGAATTGCTTCCATTACCTGTGGGTAAAGAGCCACCTCCCTGAGCCCCTAAGTGTCACCGGGAGGACCCCAAGAAGCATGCTCGGTGATTCTGCAGCTACAGGTGGGGTCATGCCTGGTTCAGCCAGGGCCACTCCTCTGTGCCTCTGTGGGTCAGATTGAAGTTCCTGCCTAAGCAGCTCAGGAGGCCTGGGTGTCAGCATTTGCCCAGGGCTGTGAGGGCCGCTGCAGCGGTGCAGGGGGCAGGCAGACGGTGACTTCTCAGCGCTCACTCTGAGGACCAGGAGGTGATGGAGACGCGGGCCTGCCTCCCAGGGGCTCCCTGTGGGCTGGAGGGGGCACACTGGAGACAGAGCAGCTGGCCTCCCTCTGCTGTTTCTCGTGCTGTTCGCTCGCCCCCCTGAGAAGCAGCTGGGCTGCACATCCGTGTCTAGAATGTTCAGCATGCACCGTCACGACTTTCAATTCGGGGCTCACGGCGGATGCACTGTTAGCCCTGCCCGTGTCAGCTTCTGCAAGGGCACATCCCTAAGGGCTGCAGCCACACAGCCAGCCCCTCAGGCCAGCTGTCTTTGTGAAGTCCCGCCCCCAGGTCCCCAGAGAGTAAATTTTGCCCATGCCGCCTGGCTGGTCTTCTAAGTCAGACCACCCAAAAGTCACTCTCCAAAATTGGAGGAAATTTGCCCAGCCATTTTCCTGTGATATGGTGATAAACACAGAGTCGAGGTTTCTTATAAACAAACACACATGATACAACGTGGGAAAGGCCATAACAGGGCTGTGGGTGGAGGCAGAGGAGGGAGGGGCTGGCTCCCTAAAGGGGGCATGGGGTGGGCTGGCGGCTGCGTCTCAAGGGGAACAGGAGAAGGGGGTTCCAGGCAGGGGGAGCCACAAAGGCTGAGGCTTGTTTGATGGAACTTCTAAAAAGAAAGTATGGCCACTGTCCTACTTCATTTCAAAGTCAGAGCCCTCATTGGGTAGAAAAATCACATAGTTAGCACACAAGTAAATCTCAATGGGAAAGGAATTCCAAGCCAATGGCAAGTCTCTTCTAATCGATACTCAGTCCTTTGTGATGTCTGGGCACAGCCCCTTTAAGCTCATTATAATGAAATTGAACCTATGAGAAAAAGGCAATATATAGGCCGTATTAGATTTTATACACTGTTTATTGAGCACCCAATCAGAAGAGTGAACATTTTCGAAGGCCTTACTAGGAGCCAGGAATGGCTCTAAGGATTGTTCGAGAATGGTACCACTTAACCCAAGAGCCCCCTGGGAGGCCTGGTGCTGTTAGTGGCCCCACACACGCAGGTTGGGCCCTGCGTGACACCTGGAAGGGGTAAGGAGCCCAGAGCCCCGGAGAAAAATGTGCCTCAAGGAGGCATCTCCCGCCCCCACCCCACCTCTAACCCCCGGGAGGCTGCAGCCCCTGCAGGGGGGGCCTCGGCTGGTTCAGGAGCGAGAGCAGCCAAGGTGACAGACTCCCATGCAGGCTTCAGGCTAGACTCCGCGCAGGGAGCCCCTGGACCACAGGCGGGGGAGGGGCTCCAGCTCCCAGTCTCCCGGGGAGCTGCACAGGGTGACCTGTCATCTGGGGCAACACGTTCCTGCCAGAATTCTTGAGATTCAACAAGATAAGGGCACCCTGCCCCGCCCTGGGCTCTCAACCCCCCTCCCCAAGCCCAGACAGCACCGCCCTGTCGCCTGCTGAGTCTGATACAACAGTCCCTCCTTCTAGAAAGGAGCAGAAAAGCCAAAGGCTTTCCATTGCCCCCTCTCTTTTGTCTCCGTCCCTTCTCCGGGGTCCTCCCGCCCGCTGGTCCTCACTGCCGTGCACCCCCATCGCCAGGCCTGGTGTCCGCGCTCCCCCCCTCCGCAGACCTTGGTGACTGCTGATGGAGTGGCTTTGAGTTGCTGTTAAGAGGCCGGGGAGCTGAAGCAGTCACCTGATTGCCTGGCAGCCTGGAGGGACTGCCCGTGAAAGGCCCTCTTTGTGCTGGGCCGGTTACTGGGAAGCTGCATTCAATTACCGAGGAGGGCCGGCCGAGAGTTGAAAGCCGGAATGGGAGCCCCTGGTCCCCTCTCGCTTTCTTTCTTCTCTTCTCACCCCACCCCCATCCAGAAAAGAAACAGATGTTCTCGGAGGTGGAGGCGGAGAAGAGCACGTGCAGAGACCCCATCCTTTGGCACTGGAGAGCTGGGGGAGGGGCAGACCAGACTGTAGCCCACAGGCCTCCCGCAGCGCAGCCTCCCAGCTCCTCCTCCCCCGGCTTGCCCATCCCCATCGGGATTTGCTGCCCCACAGAGTGTCTGGTGCACAGTAGGTGCTCAGCAGAGGGTAGGAGATGATTTGGATGAATGGGCTTTGGTCTGGGCCCCCGGGAGGGCCAAGGAGGCCCATTCCCTACCTACGAATCGTCCTAGGGGGTTGGGGTTTTGTGGGGAAGCAGGAACCATACATTCTTTTCCTTTCCCAGCTGAGCACTGAGTCAGCCTCCCCCCTCGCGTGGCCCCTTCTGATCCCTCCTCTGGGGACTTCGAGGCCCCATCTCTCCCAGACACCCCCTCGCTTTCTCCCTAATAATACCTTTACACTATTCTCTCATACATTAGCTCACTTCATCCTGTGAACTGCGGGATCGACCCATTTTACAGACAAGGATACTGAGGCTGAGAGAGGCTAAGTGATGGGTCCAAGCTTACCTACCTGGGAAGGGACAGAGTCAGGACTTCACCGTGCCCCCGTCCCCTCTCACCCCGGAGACTTATTCACTCCAGGCCCGCGGTGATTTGGGGATTTCTCCTCAAGACTGGGGCCTGGGGCTGGCCGAAGTTCTAGAACCTCTAGCAGTGATTCCGGCCAGTTGGTAGGTGCCCTCCCAGAGAGACCTAACCTGTAGGGAAAACTGTGGGGTGCCCCTCTCGCACGCACCCCATACCCTCAGACCCTCACTGCTCCTGGACCAGAGGAACCCCAGCCTCCTCCTCTACAGCTTGCTCAGACTTTTCCTGCCCCTGGGCCAGCCTCACCACAGCCCCAGGCATCAGGTGCCCACCCCTCGGCCCCTCCCCTGGGCTCCTGGCATATGGAGCCCTCCAGTCTGCGCAGCCCCTTTGTTCCCTCCTGGGCCGGCAGCTGGGCCGTAGGCAAAGAAAGGGCTTGTATTGTACCGCTTTTGCGTCACGGGAAGAAGGGTGAGGGACTTTCCATTGTCTTGGGCAACCGGCTCTGCCTGCCAAGACGATCGTGTCCTGGGGGTGCCTGCTGGGGGCGGTGGGGACTGTGGAAGGGCGGGGAGGAGGAGGGGAGGGGCCGGGGGACATAAATTAGCAGATCAACCGGGGAGCAGTTAATCCCCATGGGAGGGTAGAGGGGCTCTCCTTCCTGTCTCGTGACCTCCAGGCAGGAGTATGGGAGTTCAGAGCATGCGTGGGCTTTGGAAAATCAGGCAGACCTGCGTTCAAGTCCAACTCATCATTTCCTTGGGCAAAACCCTCACCCTCTCATCAGCGCTCAAGTAGCGTAGTGGCTCCAGCGCAGGGGTGTGAAAATTAAATACGAGAATGCAAGCCAGCGTTTCCTGCTGTCTGGCACAGAGCCTGCTCCAGAGTTAGTATCATTTTAGTTCTTTGCATTGTACCTATTTCTCTTGAAGGGTTAGATGCCATAAAGAACTTTGAGTTCCTGAAAACAAGTGCACGCTACCTCTCCCACAGCTCAGACCTTTGGGGCAAGGTCAACTCCCCATTTTCTTTACCTGTGAAGCAAAACACAGATGATCATCCCAGACTCGTTTGTATTGGGCTCACTGGGCTGCAGGGTTTTTCCAACGTATATTTTACTTGATAAAATTAACGCACTGCCTCCAAGCATGTATTCTCTGGGCAGAGATGAGGCAACGTGAGCGTGGTCTTCTGAACCATATTCGTTGCGAATGTACTCTTCACTAAAATCAGTGCATGGCTTCCAGAGAGTTCTCAGGGCCTTCCCATCTGTTGTCTTATTAGTTCTCGAAACATCTCTGGGAGCTTGGGATGGGGGAAGGGGTGCATGGTATTTTTAGCTCCACAGTTCGGAGCCGAACGCTACTTTACTTTACAACCCAGACTGACTCCTGTGCTGATTTCCCCAAAAGGCAGATAGAGCACGTGCCAAGGACACCAGAGTATCACCGTGATCAGGACAATTTAATTTTTTTTCTGTTTCTCCCCGAAAGCCTCAGGGTGGTCATCGTGTGAAAATTCAGAACTTCTGTTGATCTTTTTCTCTTGCTTCTTTTAGAACTTGAGTGTTGCTTTTATCTTGGATCACACGCGGGGGGGGCATCCACACTTTGTTCAGCGCCAGGAGCCCCTAAAGGTCTTCTAATCTGGTCCTGGCTTTGTCCCCAGTCACACAGTAAGTCAGAGGCTGGATCAGGATTAGAACTCAGTATATCACGCGTGAACCTCTGTTTTAAAATGTAGGTTTGTTGGGCTTCCCTGGCGGCGCAGTGGTTGAGAGTCCGCCTGCCGATGCAGGGGACACGGGTTCGCGCCCCGGTCCGGG
>NW_021146714.1:7599-25000 GCF_002837175.3 Physeter macrocephalus
GCGCCCCGGTCCGGGAAGATCCCACGTGCCGCGGAGCGGCTGGGCCCGTGAGCCGTGGCCGCTGAGCCTGCGCGTCCGGAGCCTGTGCTTCGCAACGGGAGAGGCCACGACAGTGAGAGGCCTGCGTACCGCAAAAAAAAAAAAAAAAAAAAAATGTAGGTTTGTTATTATTCGGGTATGATGAGGCCAGCAGATCAGGAGGTGACCGCCAGTGAAAAGATAGTTTGTTATTCACAGTTCCCAAGAAGAGGGGACACACCAGGCCAGGTGGGACCACACAGGGAAACACCAGGTTTGGTCAGGAGTCAGAGGAGCAGGAGGAAAACAGGAAAACGCAGGCAGGAGCCTTTATTGTGGTTCCTACAGGAAAGGCAAGGCAGGGCAAGCAGGCTTAGGCCAGTTTGAATAAATTCAGGGGGCCCTAGGGGTTAGGGGCTGCCCCTAGTCGTCTGGTACCTGCCCCTGGGGTGATTAGGGACAGGGAATAATGGGTCCAAGCCAGTGTGTAAGAGCCCATTAGAGGAGGTGGTATAGGCGTGGACTCTGGGTGTGAAAGGCTGCTTATTCTCTCCAGGAACTGGCTAGTCCTGGGAGGGGCAGTCGTCCCAGGGTCAGCAAAGGCCCCAGGTATCAAAGCATCAGAAATACAGAAAGTGAAAAGACGTGATGAATTCAACCTCAAAAACATGATACTAAATGAAAGACGCCAGACAGACATGTGGTGTGATTCCGTTTTTATGCCATATCCAGAATGGATCACTCCATGGAGACAGAAAGTGGACTGGTGGTTGCCAGGGGTAGGGCTCGGGGGGAGGCTGGGGAGGAAGGAGTGAGGAGACTGCTTCGTGGGTACAAGGTTTCCCCCTGGGGTGACGATGAAGATGTTTTGGAATGAAAAGACGTGATGGTCGCACAACGCTGCGAATGTACCGAACGCCAGTGAATCGTACACTTGACAGTGGTTAACCTTCTGTTATGTGAATTTCACTTCGATTTTTCCTAAGAGGTTAGAACTCAGGTCTGCCGGTTCCCATGGAGGGTCCTCAGGCTCTGTGCCAGCCCTGGGGTAGAGGCTTCATACACGTCATGAGCTCTGAAGGTGCATAAGAACTAGGGCATTGTACCCCCTTGGCAGAGAGGGGGCTGAGATACCCACAGGCCAGGGCTCGGAAGTGGCTGAGCGGAGGTTCAGACGAGAGTGTTCTGTGCCTGTCAGCCCTGATCTTGCTGAGCTGTCCCCCCGGGACCACTGACAGCCCGATTCTCTGCCCTCCCAGGGAAGCGACAGTGAGTACGAGGTCGACCCGAGCCCCCAGAAGGCCCACTCTTTTGTCAACCACTACATCAGTGACCCCACCTATTACAACTCCTGGAGGCGGCAGCAGAAGGGGATCTCGCGGGCCCAGCAGGCCTCCAGCTACACGGAGAGCGGTCCCGGCGAGCCAGACCCCACCGCCCTGCCCAGCGGCAGCAGCGCCCAGCAGGGCAGCCTCTTTCGGCCCAAGGCCAGTCGGACCCCAACGCCCCAAAACCCCCCGAACCCCCCGAGTCAGCAGAGCACCCTCTACCGTCCCCCCAGCAGCCTCGCCCCTGGCTCCCGGGCTCCTATAGCAGGATTCTCATCATTCGTTTGATGTCATCCTCGTTGTCGGAAGAGGAAGAAGAAAGAAAACACAGCACCAAACTCCCCTTCCGCCCCTCCTCGCACCGCCTGCCAGAAAACAGAAACACCAAGAAACCAAGTCAACTTTTCACCTCCTGAGTTTATTTTTCCAGAGATTCCAGGGCCAGCAAAGCCAGTGTTGAGAAAGATGGAGAAAAACCACAAGAGGACGTGTGTGGCTTCGAGATTGTGCGGTTTGCTGCTCCTTCGGGGGGCTGAGCAGAGTAGGGGGGCTGGCTGCGGTGGACACGAGTGGGTTGGGCCCCTGGAGAGAGAGGGAGGGAGGGAGGGAGGGAAGGCAAAGACTGGAGGGCTGTAAGGCGGGCGTGGCTCGGGGGGGTGCGGGTGAAGAAACTGCTGGACGTCCAGCCGGCCGCTCCCTTCCGGCATGTGCTGGAGCCCTGGGCCTGCTGCTGGCTGGTGCTGCGCCGGGATGGGCATCCCTGGGGGCAAAGCTCCCCTCCCCCCTGCACCCACGCTCCCACCCCACCCTGTGCAGCCCTCCTCCTCCCCCTCCACTACCCCCTCCCTTGTTCGATGTCCCCACCAAGCATTTGGTTTATTTAGAAAAACGAACCCAGCTGAAGGATGAGAATTTGCCTAGCTAGCTCCTTGCCCCTAACTGACTTTTCTGTTGTGAACCCAAGGAAGAGGGCCCCTAGGGGTTGGGGAGACGTCCCCCCGCCACTGAACCCAGCCATCCCTTTCCTTGAATTCACTTTCCTGAGCACAGACTAGGAGAGGTGAACTTGGGGAACAGAGGTGGGGGCACTGGCCCGGCGTCACTGGGATAACTGGGCATAAGGCAGGAAGTCAGGACCGGAAGGAGGAAGCTTGGACTTTTCCCTTTCTTCCAATTCAGGTACCACCTGACCCCCTTCTTAAAGGGAGAGGGAAAAGGGAATTACAGAGACGAGGAAATTCAGCTTCTGAAACGGGGGTGAGGCATCGCCATGGCAGACACACCCCTCTCCCTGGATAGGCACCTTCTCACACACACACACACACACACACACACACACACACACACACACACACACACACACACACATGCACTGGCAAGGAAAAGGGTCCAGAGATTCCCCCCGCCCCCCCCAACACACACCCATGCACTGGCAAGGAAAAGGGTCCAGAGATCACCTGACCCCCTTCTTAAAGGGAGAGGGAAAAGGGAATTACAGAGACGAGGAAATTCAGCTTCTGAAACGGGGGTGAGGCATCGCCATGGCAGACACACCCCTCTCCCTGGATAGGCACCTTCTCACACACACACACACACACACACACACACACACACACACACACACATGCACTGGCAAGGAAAAGGGTCCAGAGATTCCCCCCGCCCCCCCCAACACACACCCATGCACTGGCAAGGAAAAGGGTCCAGAGATCGTCTCCAAGAGAAATCCCTTTGGGTCCTCCTAGCCAGCAGGACACTCATTTTCAGATCTGTGTCCCTCGTTCTCAACCCATAGCCCTCTGTGTCTAAGACCCCCGCCTCCTAAGCCAGGGGCCCAGGAGCCCAGAGGGGCGAACCAAGTCTCTGGTCCCGAGGCTGGATCTCCCAGCACCCGATTTACAAGTCAAAGACCATCCCAACCCCCCATTAATGTCTTCCAGACTCAGCTCAGCCTGCCAGAGCTCAGAGCGAGGAGGGGCCCCATCCAAACTGAACACAAGCTTCCAAGACGCGCAGCCAGGCTGGCCGGGTGCGGGGGGCGGCGGGGGGGGGTGCCGGTCAGATGGGACCAAGGGACAATTATAGCTTCTGGGAGACAGAGCTTTAAAAAGCTCCTTCTGGCGGCCTGCTTCTTCCCATCAACTCAGACCTCCTGGATGCAGGAGTTTAAGGAGGAGCCTTTCCAGCTAGTTCCCTGGATGCTCCCCCAGGGTCGGGGACGGGCCGCTGCCTCTGGGAGAGGGGATGGCCCGGCTGGGGCACATTTAGTGCATCTTGGGGCCCCTTAGTGGCGCAGGGCTCCCTGGAGGTGCCAAGCATGGGCACTGCTGCCCTGCCTGGGAGGAGGTGATGCCCCATTTTGAGGGGTGAGGAGAACAATGGAGGATTTGGGAAACAAGCCAAGGAAGGAGTGGGCCTATACCCCTCCCCACCGCCCCGAATCAGGTTCCTGGGGTGGAAGCAGGGCCAGGGGCCTGAGGAAAGGGCACACCCAGCTCTGGGCTCCCAGGCACCGGGACCCCCCACCCCGAAACGGGATGGGGAGAAGTTGGAAGATGGCTCCGTAGATGGGCTGACCCGGCTCCGAGGTCCAAACAGCAGCGTCCCCACTAAGGGGGTCTAGAAAGGGAAGCACAGCCTTTCCCCCGAAGGAGGACACAGGCCTGAGGTTCTGCCCCTGTACACATCTGGCGTCTCCCTAGGGGAACGTGCACAGCTGCGGGGCATGTGATGACGCTGCTGCGTTCTCTTTCCTTATCCCTCTCTCTCTCCCCTCCCCGCCCCCCAAACAGTCTCATCCTTTTCTCTATCTGCTGTCCCCCCAAACAGTCTCATCCTTTTCTCTATCTGCTGTGTGTTGAACCATTTAAAGCCTTTCCCGGTTCTTGTTGCATAGCCCAGGGAGGGCTCTGGCAGGAGGAAGCAGGGATCAGTAGAAACGCTCTGTACGGCGGCGTGTATATATTTCACGAGGCCAAATTCGCTTCGCCTTCCGTGAATCACCTTGTGCATTAAGATGCTTGCCCTCCTCTCCCCACGTGCTCCTTCACACCCATGCTGACACACACACACACACACACACCCCTGGGCTCGTGCACACACGCGGATATACACAGAACGCACAGCGTCCGTGTGTCCGCAGCCCCCTCGGAGGGCTGACGCGGTCTCCTGTGCGGGGCACGGGCAGCCTGAGTCACTCCCGCACGTGGGCGGGCTGGGTTCCGTCGTCCGAAAGGGCAGAACTCTTAGAGGAGCTGCGAAGGCCGGCCGGGCAGAGGTGCGGGCCGGGCAGAGGTGAGAGTCCCAGCCTCAGGCCATCCCCACCCACCTGAAACGGAGCCTCCACTGGCCCAGCCACATCTGGAAGCCCAGGTCCCCAGCTGTGGACCTCTGGATTTCTAAGAGGACATCTCTTTGCCCTTGTTTACATACCTGCTGGGGCAGCGGAGGCACCCCACCCCCTTCCAGACGCCTGGCCGCTCTGGAAAGGTGCGTGGGCATTGCCCACGGGTCACAGGGAGCCTCCCTGACCTTCGGTTTCTTGAGCCGGTGATGCCAGGACCCGTGTTTGTGTGACTCCATCCGAAGCGGGGTCACATCAGGACACTCGCTTGCTGGCCCCTTTGGCTTTGCCGCGCTGTGCCCTCGGGAAATCTGGCGTTGCACCCCGCAGCTCACACTTGGCACACCAGGGCTGCCTTTGCCCTCCTGGCCACACCCTCCTGTGTTCACATCAGCTCCACACCCAGACTGCCAAGATGAACCAAAAAGCTGCTCCGGGTTCCAGAAGCACCTTCCTCCCAGGGCTCCAGGGAGTCTGCAAACACAGGCTGCCTCTCCTCCAATCACCCCACCTGACACTGCCGTGACTCAGAGGAAACAGGGATGTTGCCGGCTGCCCCGCCCTGCGCACGCTGGCTGGAGGCCTTCTGTCTCTGTCCACACCTCCCTGGGCAGAGCTTTTAAAGGTGCCAGAGCCTCCCCGTAGCCCACTCTGGGCAGGGGCTTCCCTCACCTTCCCATATGGTGCACATCTGAAGGTGCCCACACTTGGTGAGGGGCTGGAGGGGGAGGGGGGACCATCTGGACAGCAGCCGCCTGCCCCCGGGTGCCTCTGTGTGGCCCCGGGCAGCGGCAGCCCTGACCACCACCTGAGCACAGGTGCCCTCCTGGGACCACCCCCCTTCTCTTCGTTTCTGTAAGAATAACCAAAAGCATTTAAATGTGTTACCTTCTTTTACGCATATAGACTCCAAAAACAGAAACCAACACAAATCTTTATTTTTTTGATTTAAAAGATACAGTGAAAAATTATGGGGAGAGTATTCATTATGGCAGGTGTCTATCTGTAAGAAAATATATATATATATGTCATATAGCTTGTTAGCAGGTTTATTTTTTGAATGAAAGGTAACAAGAAAAATTGATTTGAAATATATACCATGAGAAGTCCCATGTCCTGTCAAACTGGTCAGTATTTTATAAATAAACTTTTTTTTTTTTTTTTTGGAGTCCTGAAGCCACGTTCATTCTTCTCCTCCCTGGAGGATAAGTGGGGATCCCAGCCTCACATGGCTCTCAAGTAATCTGGTCCCCAAACACCCCTTTTTAGCCTTTCTGTGGTGCTGCAGAGTCAAGCGTTCACGTTTTTCTGCTTTCTTACGTAGGTGAGTGAACATCTGTGCCCTCAAGTGAAATGCACTGTTTTATTTATTTTACACTTTTAAGAGAAGAGCTTCTCAGATTACGCCCCATTAGAGGCAAAACGGTAATGATTAATAATAATAGTAATAGCAATAGCTAACGCTTGTATGGCATTCACCCTGTGCCAGGCACTGTTCTAATCACTTTACATTGATTAACCCATGGCGTGTTTGTGCCCACCCCCTAGGAGGGAAACCGGATCAGGGAGAATGTAAGTGGCTTGCCCCTGAGAATTAGAAAAGCCAGGATTTGTTCTAAAGCAGTCTGGCCCTAGAGACAAATGCTGACTCCGATGTGCGAAGGCAAGTTTCTTGCCCGTTTTCACTTTAATTTCGACAAAGCCAGCACCTCAGGCCCTAGTGACCTCGATGTAATAAGAACCACCCTGGCATTTGGTGGATCTAACGTAGTTAATCCACCCAGATTTAGAATTAGGGCTGGAATCGCCGAATTTCTGAGTACGCTGGCGTTAGAATAGACCACGCTTACCTCCCATAAATTAAGTCAGATGGATTCAAATAACAGAGAGAGAAGGAAAAATGATTTTACTAGTACATGTAAAGCCATTCAGTTTTACACAGTACACTTATTTCATATAGTCTACATTGTTGAATGCATATTAGACATTTATTCATACGGAGGCCGTTCAACTAATCAAAACATAATTAAAGCAGGGAATTTAAAATACCTATTATGTATATGCACCTTCTCCACTTTATTTTTACTTAAAACTCACAAATGTAAATTCATCCACCAATCTGTTCACGTTGGGTACAGCATTTTTCCCTTTTTTTTGAGAATGGGCTCGATGTGTAGAGCTCTGGTCTTTCTTACACATCTAGAATATATCATCAGTGAACTAACTCCAGTTTCTATCTCTTTAAAGTAAAGCAAGACTATACAGAAATTTTGAAGTGGAGACTTCTGGTTTCTGGCATGTGAGGAGCTTGGAAGGTGCCAGCCCATCCTAACAACGGGTGGAAAACCAAAAAAAATGGAAAAATCAACACCTCCTCTTAGATCCATAAGAGAAGAGAAGTCACAGGACCAACTGCTGCCCCTCAAATTAGGTGAATACAGAGAATCTCCACTTACCGGAGTAGAAATGATGGGTTGATATAAGAGCAGAATCCTAGATTTTATTACTCTTTCCCTAATGTTTTACTGTTCTTGTCCCTGACTTATTCAGCGCTCTTTTATTTTTGCAACTTTGCTTTATCGAAGTACTCCTCTTCCAAAGCATTCGATGTAATTTTCAAAGAAATAACTGTCCTCATTTGCCCGCTTATCCTATCCACTTACATCATATTTCATTAAATTACATAATTACTATAAAAAGCATGACTGGCATAAAGGAGTTTGGGCACACAGTGATGAGTGACTCTTTGTAAACATACAACTCAATCTGGTAGGAGCAAGGGTGTGGGCACCACAGAAAGCAGGACATAAGCCTTCCGTTTCCAGGGTATGATGGGTTTCTTCATGTTTTGCAGAGAGAATCAATTAATATGGCTAATATTTGTTAAGTGGAGGTCAGATAACAGACCTTCTGTATGTCTTACAGTACGAACCCTGCACACTGTACTTTATGACTAGTTTTCAAGGTGGTTAAGGGATTTTCAAGGGCAATTTTCACCACCCGTAATCTTGACATTATACACAATACGGAACCCAAGCCCCACACTAGCTGTGACTCCACACAACTGATTTGATGAGGTTGTTTGGTTAAAGGGTAGTAAGGGGAAGATGGACATTCCAGAACCGGAGTCAGAAGTGTGGGTTTGGCCCTGAGAGGCCCCAGGGAAATCCAGGGGGCCTTAGCACTTCCCACTGGGGCCACTTGGGTTGTCTAAAGCCAATTGCTCAGCAGATAAGCAGCGCCCTGGGAATGGAAATAACTAAACAGTGTTTGATTCACTTTCTTCCTAAAGTTGACCGTTCCAGGTAACCAAGCCCTTCGGGTTGGGGCTTATTCCTACTTAGCCAGAGCTTCAGCCAGGGCCCGGGTTACCCCAGAGGACACAGGAGGTCAAAGCCCAAAGAATATCACCCATTGCTCCAGAGGATCTGAAGGCAGGGACACCCTCGGCCGTGACCTCTCTGGACTCTGCCCTGGAGGCTGGTGCGTGGACGTGGGACCAGTCTAGTACTGACCTGACTCCGAACTGAACAGAAGGGCTCCTTCTCGTTGCAGCTGGGCGTGGGGGGCTGCTGCAGGACAGTGGGGGACTGGGCTGGCTGCACCTCCCCTCTGTTCCAACTGCCTGCAGCCTCCTAGTCTTGGAGGGTTTGGAATCTGCTCAGCAGCGCCTTGTGGGACCCGGATAAAGTAGCCGATGAAGAGGGCCACTGCAGGTCCTGCTCTGCACCTATTTTCCTTCTGTAATTATCTGTGGCGCTCCCTTTCACTTTGGTCTAGTAATGATCTTGTCCTCCTACTGACGCCTGGTACTTGACGATGGAGGCAGCCTGCCGGCCCAGCTAGAAGCGCCTCCTACAGGTGGGCCCTGGGACGGCCATGTTGAAGGTCTGGGAGGACCCGAGGACCATCTCCTGGACACAGATATGATTTGAGTGGTATGGAGGGGCCAGCAAGTCGGGTTTCGTCCAGCGCTAGATCTTCAGTTCGGCCTCAGCCGGGAGGGGATGCTGTGACCCCAGGTTGAGAGGGAATCTCATCCCCCTTATAGCTCTCTCCGATGCTTTGTGCTGCCACTTGAGGGTCTGTGCTGTCCCCAGGCCAGTTCCCCCTACCAAGGGCTCCACGAATGTCTGGGGACACAGCCTTGCCCAGACTTCTCTGATGGAGGGGGTCTTGTTAATAGACTTGCCTAAGAGAACAAGAGAGAGATCCTCCTTCTATAGAATCTCCCCGCCCCCATCTCTACACCCACTCCCCAAGACTGACCAACTGTTTGTGACATCTGGTAGAAATCTGGGGGAAATCCAGATTTCCCTCACTGGTGCTGGGCCATCCTCAGGAACCTTATTGGTCAGCATAATTGATACGGCAGAAAACACAGGCCTTGGACGTAGCAAACCTGGGAGCAACGTAGGGTTGACAGAGAAAACACAAACCAAATCTTGCATGGGACATATTTATCCTAAAACGTTATGTGTCGCTATCTGACATTCAAATCTAACCGGGCAGAGCCTCTATTTTTATTTGCTAAATCAACCACCTGGCGCAGATCCTCCCTGTGTGCCAAACGTGGGCATTCCTCCTCCAGAAAAGGGGGATGCTGAAAACTGCGCTGTATCCCTCACCAAAAGCGTGTGGGTGTTAGTAGGGAGATTACCTGCGAGCGTCATTTGTAAGCCATACAACACGCTACACACGTAAGGGATTATTGCCGTTGTTCGTGGATAAAATGACATTTATGTGGAATCATCGAAGAGCTCCTGGCTTCAAGCACAATTCTGGTTCAGTCAGTCCCGACTTCCACTCCTTTACCATCTTCTACCCTGCCTCAGGACTCTTCCCAGCTGGAAATGTCAGTAGGAAACTTCTGCATCTTAGAAATTTGGGGGATTTTGCAGGGGAGAGTTAAACTGGCTTTCTAGAGCCATGTATCAGACATGCTGGAAGGCAACAGAGCCATCAGATTCGGATCATTAGAGGAGAGTTTCATAAAAAGACCACTCACCACGTCGGGATGAGGTTTGGGGGAGCTAGAAGGGGCACACTGCTGGACCCAGGGTTAGGGACAGCTGGGTACCACTACCACCCTAAGCCTGCCATGGCAGACAGTGAAGGAAGTTTCTAGAACCTGCAGACAGAGAAGGCGGGATGGAGACAGATATCGCACAGGGGCAGCTCGGGGGCTGGAGAACCACCCTCTCCGCACTGGCTCTCCTTCCGTCCTCCACCCTCCTGCTGGGGTTCCTTGCGGTCCAAACTCAGCGGGAAGTCAGAGGCACTGGGATACCATCCATCCAGGCCAGGCTCCCCTGGGGGACGGCGCAAGGTGGGCCCACAGCACCTGTGCCTTCTGATGGGTACAAGCCCTTGGAAAGTCCCGCTCTGACACTCAAGCAGAGGAGAGATGCTCCTCTTCCTCCCTTTCCTCAACGTTGATCAGGAGTGGAATTAGACCCAAGAAGCTTTCAGGAAGGTTTCACCAGGATAGGTGGGATTTTCTGGTAGGTTAGAGAATGTAAGAAGGTCTTTGACTTTTAAGGCCTGTAACCTCCTGAGCCAGCTGGAGCCACAGGACAAAATGACACCAGCTGATCTTTGTTGACTAGAGCCCCGCCCACCACTGTGCTGAAGGCGTTTTCTGCAGCCTTGCCTCCCTCACAGCAGGCTTACCAGGAATGCAGGAAGTTCACCACTTCCCCGTTTAGCAGATAAGGACACCTAGGCAGTGGAGAGGCGGGGGACCTGCCTGCTGGGTGAGTGGCAGGGCCAGGATCCCACCCCAGGCCCACCTGGCTCCACTGTGCCCCCTCTTTAACCACCGAGCAGCCTCACCCCTGGTTCAGCCGCTGCTGGGTCTGGAGGAGGAGACCTGGGTCCTTGGAGAGGCCTCCATCCTCCGGGTGGCCACAGGCCAGGCAGGAAACATTGTTTCAGGATAACGGATAACAATGTCCTTAGGGCTGGGCAAAGGTTTTTCCATACAGGGCCAGATAGTAGTAGAAAAAGCCAGTTTCAGGCTTTTTCGGGCCTCGGGGCCTCTCTCCTAGCGACGGAGCAGCCAAAGACAGTTCCTAAATGAATGTGCCTGGCTGTGTTCCAACCAAGATTTATTTACGAACACTGAGGATAGAATTTTCTATCATTTTCACACGTAACGAAATATCATTCTGGTTTTTATTTTTGCTGAACCATTAAAAAATGGGAAAATTCTTCTTAGTTTCCTGGGCCACACAAAAACAATCCGAGGTGGGCTTCCCTGGTGGCGCAGTGGTTGAGAGTCCGCCTGCCGATGCAGGGGACACGGGTTCGTGCCCCAGTCCGGGAAGATCCCACATGTCGCGGAGCGGCTGGGCCCGTGAGCCGTGGCCGCTGAGCCTGCGCGTCCGGAGCCTGTGCTCCGCGACGGGAGAGGCCACAGCAGTGAGAGGCCCGCGTACGGCAAAAAAAAAAAAAAAAAAAACAATCCGAGGTGCTGATTCCTGGTCTAGTCCATACTTTCTGGAAATTTACAGGGTTGTGGTGTGACCCCAGATGAGGTAGTCGAGGGTGCCGTAGTGGGTTGAATGGCGTCCCCCCCCAAAATTCACGTCCACCTGGAATTGCAGAATATGACCTTATTTGGAAGTAGGGTCTTTGCAGGTGTAATTAGTTAAGTGGAGAGGCGGCCATACCAGATTGGAGTGGGCTGTAAAGCCAATGATTGGTGTCTTTATAAGGAGAGGAGAGGACACAGGAGACACACAGAAGGCCATGTGAAGACGGAGGCAGAGACTGGAGGGAGGAGGCACAGCCACAAGCCAAGTATTGTCGGAGTCGCCAGAAACCGGACGAGGCAAGGAAGAATTCTTTCCTCGAGCCTTTCAGGGGGAGCGTGGCCTTGCTGACACCTGGATTTTGGGCTGCTAGCCTCCAGGACTGTTAGAGAATTAAACTACCCGATTTACGGTCAGTTGTTACGGCAGCCCTAGGCAACCAATGTGCAACATTTATCTCTGGGAGTTTCGGTTCAGTGGACTCGCAGAGGCTGGCAGGGGCCCAGGACCAGGCACCTCCCGGACTTCGGGCCTCCTTTCCGCTCCTCCCCCAGCAGTCTTAGATTTCTGTAGAAAAGCGCCAGCCGGCCCTGAATTACATTGGCAATTATGGGATGCTTGTTTTCCTGTTTCTCCCCAACCCCCTCCCCTTCTCAAATCGTTTCCACCTCTGAGAGCCAAACAACAGTCGTTCCCTGAGGTCAGGAAAACCCTCACCGGCCACCAACCTGCAAAATACTAATCACAGATGCTGGTGACCGGAACCCTGGGGGCCCCTGTCCCTTCTGTGGCTGTCAGCGGGTAAGCACAGGGGGTCAGGAGAGCGGCTGTGAAGCAGGGTGGGGGGCAGGGGGCTCATACGTGGGTGGGGGCAGGACCCACCTGTCTTCTCGACCTGACATGGCGTCTGGTCGGTGGAGAGACCGGGTAGGCTTCTATCCTGGTACCTGGGACCACACACCCTCTCAAGGCAAAGATCCACATTCCCCAGCTTCTACTAGGGCCTGACCACAGAGCAACCCTGGAGGACACCCAAATGCAGTCAAGGACACATGTAAATAAGGATAAGAGCTCACACTTAGCCAGACGCTTTCCTAACTGTTTTGCCTCAGTGAACTCCTTCAGTCTTACAGAGGCAGGCGCGGAAACGCAGAGAGGCCCAAGTCGCCTGCCCCAGGTGACAGGGCCGGTGTCTTCAGTGACACCCCCAACGCCCGGGGACTGTCCGAGCTCAAACACTGTGTCCCAGCCCGAAGGGAGCTCGGCGCTCCTCCGGGTAAAGGGGCCGACCCACACCCTGTGGGAGACCCCAGCTGGAGCCCCTTCCCTGACTCCCGGTCCTGCACTGCTTCCGTTCCACTGTCTCTTCTGGGGAGAAAGTCATTGCTCAAGTTCAGGGCTCTTGGGATGACACTGAAATATGAGCGGCAAACTTGGCATTGTTTACTTTAGTGGCATGTGTTGTCAAGGGACTTGGCCAATAGCAAGGAAGATCCAGGAAGGCTCTAGAAGATGTGGATGGCTGGGCACGGCGGGAAGGCAGGGAGACCTCCTCAGAAGGAGCCCCCATGTCATTTCTTGGAAGGAGACCCGTGCGGGGGGCGGGGGGGCAGGCGGAGGCCGTGGGCTGCTGGGGCCCCGCGAGGGTGGCTGTGACCACGTCTGTTCGCATCACCCTGCCCTCTGTAATCAGCCAGCTGCCTGTGCTTGTCTGGCCTCGTCCTCCTGCCTGGACCAGCCCTGCAGACACGGGGGCCGTGAATCAGAGGCCGGCTCCTTTCTGTTGCCCTTGGGATGGGGGTGCTGTTGCTCCAGTCACGACACCAGGATTTCACCGCAGGGGGAGTTCTGCCCCCAGGAAGCTGCCTCTGCATGGCCTGGACCTGGGGGCGCACACAGATGCCCCGGGAGTGGGCAGCAAGGACATACAGGAGAGCGGCAGGCTGTCCTGCCGGAGGGAAATAACAGCCACGCACAGTGATTAGATGTCAACTGACACTGGGCCTCGGAAGAGGGAGGCTCAGGAAGTGGGTCAACTATGGAACCCGACAGCCTCCTACAAGGGGCAGCTCTCACTGCTGCGGGGGGCAAGGAGAGCCCGTGTTGTCACGTTCTTCTTATTCTTCACGAACCAGAAATCCGCATTTGGGGACTTCCCTGGAGGTCCAGTGGTTAAGACTCTGCACTTCCACTGCAGGGGGTGCGGGTTCGATCCCCGGTCGGGGAACTGAGATCCCGCAAGCCATGTGGCACGGCACCCCCCCCAGAAAAATCCACATTTTATGTGACTCCACCTTATGCTTAGATATTAGCAACCAAAAAATATATATATACATATATTTTTTTTTTCTTTAAGCTTTGTTGTGGCCGATTGTATCTTCCAAAAATGATTACAACAGTATCTCCCATCTCATGTGCTCTTCTTATAATGTAACTTGGACACTCCTCCGTGGAAAGGTAGAGTCGATGTTCCCTCCCTTGCATCTGGTGGGCGGGGCTTGTGACTACAGCGGAAGTGATGCTATGTGCCTTTCAAGGCTAGATCACGTTACAGGTTGAATTGTTCCTCCCCCCACCCACCTGCAAAAGAAGTCGAAGTCCTAACTCTCAACACCCGTGAACGTGACCTTATTTGAAAATGGGGTCCTTACAGAGTTCAGGTGAGGTCATTAGGGTGGTCTAATCAAATGTGATTGGTGTCCTTATACAAGGGGGGAATTTGGACACAGAGACAAACACGCACGGAGGGAAAGACACAAGTAGAATGCCACGTGAAGACGAGTTTAGAGAGATGCGGCTACGATCCAAGGACTGCCTGAGGCTACCAGAAGCCAGGGGAGAGCATGGAAACTAGTCTCCCTAGAAACCTCCGAAGGAACCAAGCCTGCTGACACTTTGATTTGGGCTTCTGACCTCCAGAACTGTGCGGCAGGAAATTCCTGTTGTTTCAGCCTCCCCGGTTTGTAGCACTTTGTTACGGCAGCCCTAGGAAACTAATATAGTCATAAATGGTCATAGAGTTTCCACCTGGTTCTCTTGAGGTGCTTGAGCTTGGTACTCAGCTGCCATCTTGTGAGGAAGCCCAACCCATCCCGTGTGCAGGGGGTACACTTAGGTGTCCCGACTGACAGCCCAACTGGGATCCCAGATGACAGCCAGCATTAACCACCGGACATGTGAGTGAAGATGACCCAGACGATTCCAGCCCCCAGCCCTTGAGCCACCACCAGTTTTCAAGTCTTCCCAGCTGAAACCCCTTACTTCATGGAGCAAAAACAAGCCATTCCTTCTGTGCTCTCTCCAGATTCCTGAGACCCGTGGAATCCAGAAGCATAATAAAATGGTTGTGTGGGGAGGAGTTTCGCAGTAAAAGTGACTGGAATGATTGCCTGTGCCAAAGAGAATGTATCTTCAGGCTGCATATGCCACCCACAAGCCAGCAGTTTGCCTTCGGATAAGACCGGCAAGGCTGCCTGTGGGCTCTGCAAGGCTAAAAAGCTGCCCCACCTGGAGCCATGCTTTTTCCACCCCTCTGGTGAAGGGGGAGACAATGGTGAAGTGAAAAGAGGGCAAGGAGGGAGGAGGAGAAGAGATAGGGTGCTAGGACTGGATCGTCCAGGTGGGGATGGTGTGTGTACGCAAGAGGTCATCCTCAACTAGCAAAGATCCCATTTTAAGAGCCCACGTGCCAAGAGATGCTCTTTGCCAGGAAATGTAGATAAGGGAGCTCTGTAAAGAACCTGTACCCCACTGGTGTAGGATCTCCTGGGGGCGTTTTTGGAGAGCAAATGAGCTAATACATGCAAAACTCTTAAAAGAGTGCCTGGTATCTTATGGAGACTATGTACTGAGGGCTTACAATTGCTAGGATTAGTGTTGGGGTTTTCAGACAGTGCCGTGAAGCCTCAGGGTCTCCCAGAAATGCCCCAAGAACTGCATTAAAAGAGGTAAAGCAGGTGGGGTTCTGGGACCCTTGCTCCACTTCAAACACAACAGAACCACCTGATCTATTTTATATAATATATTGTACAGTTTCCTTTAGAGGGTGGAGGGAAGGACTCCCCTGCTTACAAAAATAAAATGCTTGAAAAACCACCCACTTAGTAGAACAAGAACTGCCCCGGGCTTAGAAGAGCTCACGTCTTGTCCCAGGTTCTGCTAGTAGCTGGCTGTGTGACCTTGGACAAGTCACTTCCCCTCTCTGGATTTTACTTTTTTTTTTTTTTTTTTTTTTTCAGTACGCGGGCCCCTCACTGTTATGGCCTCTCCCGTTGCGGAGCACAGTCTCCGGACGCACAGGCTCAGCGGCCATGACTCATGGACCCAGCCGCTCCACGGCATGTGGGATCTTCCCAGACCGGGGCACGAACCCGTGTCCTCTGCATCGGCAGGTGGACTCTCAACCACTGTGCCACCAGGGAAGCCCTGGATTTTACATTCTGTTATATAAAGTGAGTGGCCTAGGTGATTGCTAGCATTAGCCCAAATATTTGCTCAAAAAAGGGGGAAAAATATTCTCTTCTGCAAATTTCCATGTAATTGACTCCTTACAGATTCCATTTCAAGACCTATAAACCTTCTCACCCCAGGTCTCTCTCCCAGTAAACTTCAGGTGGCCTTTTTTTTTTTTAATATAAATTTATTTATTTTATTTTTTATTTTTGGCTGCATTGGGTCTCCGTTGCTGTGCACAGGCTTTCTCTGGTTACGGTGAGCAGGGTCTACTCTTCGTTGTGATGCACGGGCTTCTCATTGCGGTGGCTTCTCTTGTTGGGAGCACGGGCTCTAGGCGTGTGGGCTTCAGTGGTTGTGGCATGCGGGCTCAGTAGTTGTGGCTCACGGGCTCTAGAGCGCAGACTCAGTAGTTGTGGCACATGGGCTTAGTTACACCACGGCATGTGGGATCTTCCCAGGCCAGGGCTCGAACCCGTGTCCCCCGCATTGGCAGGCAGATTCTTAACCACTGCGCCACCAGGGAAGCCCCCAGGTGGGCTTGAACAAGAAAAGGTTTTCCTTGCTGGAGTACCCCCTAGATGCCACTCAGCTGGGATTTTGCTTTGCTACTCAGAAATCTGCTGCACTGGGCCTGGGGCAGTCTGCTGCCTGAAACTCACTCCTCATTGCCCGCTTACCTAACACATCTTTTGCCTTCAGCCGCAGCTGCTTTCTGGGGAGCAACTGGCTTGTGGAAGGGACAGAGGGCTTGGAGAGGGGACACAGCTAGCGTCCTGCGGCATCAAGCCATCAAGCTGGGAAGTGTAAATTAGCCTTGCCATCTGGCTAGGAGGCGTTATTGTTATGATTCAACGGCATCACAGGAGCAGAGGAAGGACAGACACACGCACGCACGCACACACTCGCGCCAGGACCACACTTAGGAAACTGAAAACTCTGGAGAAGAGAAAACAAACTCTGTAGCCACCATGATGAGCTTTGACAATTACACCCAGCCCACAGACCTGTTTCTCTGCGCCTCTTCCTAATTCTCCCCACAATGAGAAGAGATACAGAGACGTCAGACCCTTCTCCACTCTCACCTCTTCTTTGCAGCCATTGGCTCAAGACATAATGCCTTTTCCTTGAACGTGGGCAGCAGACTCAGGAGGGTGAGACAGATGTCCCTTAAAGCTCCTTTCTTGCAGAAGAGCCTCCCTTTGTGTGCCCAGGGGGCTAGGGAAGTGTAGCGAGACGCCAGGGTCAGACAGAAGTGCATAAGCAACAGATGTTCCACCCAAAGGTCTAGGATTTGGGGGGCTCAGTGCAAAGGAAGGGAAGGAGGTGCAAGCACCCCAACAAAACACAGACACCAGAACCTGCGGATTTGAGGAGGCTGTTCCTTTAAGCGCTTGGAACATCTGCGCAGATGTGTCAAATCACACTGGGACAGGGAGGAGGCTGAGTGATGCCTTCAGTTCAGCTCCTCCTCACCCCTGGGCTGTGCACTGGGCCCCAGGAACAGATTTAATCGAGGTCTTCGCGTGAATGTGGGCTGGGGGCGTGTGGTGACAGGGCAGAGGGTGATGATATTATCGTAACTGCCTTGAAGCAGGGTGTGTCAGTTCTCCTTGAAACAATGTGGAACCTTCTCGGGCAGATGGGAGTTGGCTTGGTAAGATGGTGCCCAGTCTCCCCTAGCGACTGTCCCTTGCCCGCCATGGCTCTATGGTAACAAGATC
>NW_021146715.1:0-12999 GCF_002837175.3 Physeter macrocephalus
TGGCGGGAGGAAGGAGCGGACAGTGAACTAAGGCCCCCTTGTTGGCCAGGTTCTGGGGGCTCAGGGCCTTAAACTGGCCTTGTTTCCTGATCCCCAGTGTCTGCCAGGTCCCCTTAAGGCAAAGAAGAAGACCGTGACCACTCCTGACTGCTCAGACACTCCTGCTGCCAAAACAGGAAGAGGCGACCCTGCAGGGCGGCGGGATGCCCGCCCCCCACCTCCCAGGAAGGGGAACCAGGCTCTCACCGGATGATCCCAAATTCATCGAAGTAGCCCCCACGACCCTCAGTGCCAAAGGGCTCTTTGAAGGTGAGAATGACACAGGCGATGTTGTCCCGGTTCCAGATGGGGCCGAAGATCCTGTTGGCAAACCTGCAAGAGGGGCAGGGTAAAGGCTGGTGGGCGTCCAAGGGGGCAGCAGCAGGGCCCCCCAGCGCCCAGCCCTGGCCCCGGTCGCACCTCAGCACCATAAGGTTCTGGACCATCTCCTTGCCCAGGTAGTGGTCGATGCGGTAGATCTGGTCCTCGTGGAACAGGGAGGCGATGTGGTTGGACAGCCGGTCGGAGCTCTGCAGGTCCCTCCCGAAGGGCTTCTCCACAATGATGCGATTCCAGCCTCTGCGGGAGGCCGGAGCTGCGTCACTCCCACACCCTCCCTGGGGACCAGGGCTGAGACCCTCATCCCCCTCCACAGCCCGTTCCCCAGGGAGTGAGGGCAGAGCCTCCCTGCCGCCGCCGCTCTGCGGTGAGATGAGCCAGCGAAGCTCTGCCGGGCTGGCCCTCCCCCGGCCTCAGCACGGAGAACACCTCCTCTCCTTCCCAGCCCTCAGCGCCACGCTCAAAGCCTCCCCACAAGCCTTCTGGGCTGACTGGCTGGTGACTGGAAGGAAGGCCACTGGCCAGCTCTGCTCCCTCCTGGTCCCCGAGGGTCAGGAGTGGCCCAGAGCTAGTGGGAAAACGGGGAGGGGATGCCAAAATCAGAGCCACCTCCGTGGGTTTTAATGTGGGGAAAGACCCCTTATTCCTCACGGAGAGTTAATGGAGGACAAAGTGAAACTGACATGGCCGTGGCTTTGGAGAAACAACAGAGCGCAGAGCTGCTGCGGCACAGGCAGCAGGGTTCCCGTGGACCAACGCCGCCCTCTGGTGGTGGTCGAAGAGACGCTGGGAAACGCCGAAAGCTAGAGTAAGCAACCGGCAGCAAGAGTTTCGTGGAGCAACACTGCCACCTTGTGGTGCTAGCCGGGACTGCTGCCAGGGACAAGGGGATTTCATATGGGGCATTTGGAAGGTAAACACGGGGTGGTAGCATTTTCAGTAAAGGCTGTTAGAGAACTACTCTTACTCCTACTCCCTTCTTTGGAGAGCTAATTCATGGCAATAACAAACACGGGACATCTATCTTTTTCAGACTCCCTAGATCGGTCGGCCCAGGAGGCAGGAAGGGAGGGTGAAAGAGCAGCCTTACGTCTGGCTCATGCAGGTTTCGTGGATGTTCTTGGTGACAGCCTCATAGACAGTGGGGGGCAAGGCCAGGTAGAACAGGCGGTTGGCCTGTGGCCCCTGGTGGAGAGCGTTCATGTGGCTGTTGAGGCGCTCATAGGAGGCTGCGTCGTCGTACTGGCCGGCCACGTAGGAGTTGCGGGCAAAGAACTCCTCCAGTTTGTGCTTCTCCTCCGGGGCAGCCTAGAAAATACGGACACAAGGATGTCGGCCCGGCCCCTCCCTCCCTCCTTCATCCCATAGGCAGGGTGGGCTTCCTGAGAAGTCAGCCATCCTAGCCCTGCACTGGGTTCACTCCCATCTCGTCAGCTTTGCACACCCATGGGGGCGGGGGCCACGTGACCTAAGATGGAAGCCAGAGTTCAGGAAACTTTGACCTGGGAGAAAGATCTCTCTCCAAAGTCATTCCACCAAAGCACGGTATGTTGAGAAAAGTCAGGCTTGCAGCATTTCCATGGTGGAGGGGCCACAGGGTACAGTGGGGAGGAACTGGTGAGCCCAAGTCAGAGGGGGCTGGGAAACAGGCATCTCAGGCTGGCATCAAGGGAGCGGTGGGAGCAGGTGGGGAGGAGTGCCAGGCTGAGGATCGCTAGGGAGGGAGTGGCCCCGGCACAGGGGGGAAAGGCTGGGCCTGCGGGGAGGGAAGAAGGGCATCTGCGATGGGAGGGGTGTATGGCACGTATGGAGACCCCAGAAGCCACTCACTTTGAAGAAGGGCTCGCTCTGCTTGCGGATGTCAGCCACCGTGAGGCGGGAGCGGGCATAGCCCACGATGTAGGTGTCTTCGGGCAAAAGGCCATCCCGGAACAGCCACCTGAGGGCAGAGCACGGTTGTGGCGGGGGCGAGGGCAAGAGGGCCGCGGGGGGCAGTGAGCAGTGCGGGAACAAGCTTACCAGATGGTGGGGTAGATCTTCTTCTTGGCCAGGTCACCCTGTGGCAGAGAAAACAGGCATGGTTGGGAGCTGAGGACGTGCCCTAGATCACCTCCCCCCAGGACACCCGGGTACCCTTGTCTTGCCCCTGTGTATAGCCTGAGCAGATTGAACTAGAGCCCAGCCTAGCCCTTGACCCTGACCCGACAGTGCTCGCACACTGCCGGGGGCACTTCGAGGCAAACAGACCTCGTGCTGGCCAGGAGGCAACCACCAACCTGCTGGTTCCACGATCCACAGACCCCGGTCTCTGGTTGAGCAGGCAGAACCAAAGCCAACACAAGATACCCGCTTCTAAACAGCTCACGGGCTAAAGAAAACCCTAAATTCCCTGGAACCGAATGGCAATGGAAGTAGCACACATCAAAACTGAGACGTGACCTTAAATGCTTAGGTTAGCAAAAAAGAATGGCTGGAAGCTGATGAGCTCAGAATGCAACTGAAGAAGGAAAAAGGACAGCAGAATTTTAAAGCCAAACAAATTACAAGGCAGGGAACAATGAAAAATAAAAATGAATAAAATGGAAAACAAACCAAAAGAAAAGATCAAAAAGCCGAAAGTTGGTGTTTGAAAAAGACTAATCAAAACAGACAGCCCTCTGGCAAGACTGGTTTTTTAAAATAATTAATTAATTATTGGCTGCGTTGGGTCTTGCTGTGCGCGGGCTTTCTCTAGTTGCAGCGAGCGGGGGCTACTCTTGGTTGCTGTGCGTGGGCTTCTCATTGCGGTGGCTTCTCTTGTTGTGGAGCACAGGCTTCAGTAGTTGTGGCTCGCGGGCTCAGTAGTTGTGGCGCACGGGCTTAGTTGCTCTGCGGCATGTGGGATCTTCCTGGACCAGGGCTCAAACCCGTGTCCCCTGCATTGGCAGGTGGATTCTTTTTCTTTTTTCTTTCTTTCTTTTTTTTTTTTTTTTTTTTTTTTTTGCGGTACGCAGGCCTCTCACTGTTGTGGCCTCTCCCGTTGTGGAGCACAGGCTCCGGACCCGCAGGCTCAGCGGCCATGGCTCACGGGCCTAGCCGCTCCATGGCATATGGGATCTTCCCGGACCGGGGCACAAACCCGTGTCCCCTGCATCGGCAGGCAGACTCTCAACCACTGCGCCACCAGGGAAGCCCCAGGTGGAGTCTTAAACACTGCACCACCAGGGAAGTCCCAAGACTGTTTTTTAAACAGGTACCAAGAATTAGGAGTGCAGTGGGACAAAACTACCGACGGGAAAGACAGAAGAGGGGTTTATGAACAACCTTATTCCATGTCTGACAACTTACGTGAAATGGACACATTTCTAGAAAAATCCAATATACCAAAGCGGAGCAAGGGACCTGAGCAGGCAATGGTTATTAAGGAGACAGGATTGCAGCCACAGCCTTCCCACCAAGACAAGCCTGGCCCTGATCCTGGCACAGAAAACTCTGCCAGCGGGTCTCCCAGGAGGAGAGAACACCAGTCTGAGGCAAAGCCTGCCTGGGAAGCACCTGCTGAGCCACGTGATGGGGCTCCAGAACCCTGCGGCTGGAACCTCTAAGAAATGCACGCAGGAGGCCCCAAGCCCATCTCGTCCATGTACACAGATGCAGATGCAAAATTTCTGCAGAAGATACCAGCAAATCCAATCCGGCAACGTCAAAAATGGAATATGTCAGAACCAAGTTGGGGTAATCCTGCAAACGAAAGGTTGGTTTGATGCTGAGAAGCAAAAAAAAAAAAAAATCACTGAAATTCACCACATTAACAGATTAAAGGAAAAAAAGCTGTAAGAAATCTGTCTACTCCTTTTGATTTTTCAATCTAGCAACCTTGCTAAACTCACCAGATGTAGATAAAGTGTTCCAGACATCAACATCTATCACAATAGGACCTCTTACCAAACTAGGAATAAAAGGGGACTTCCTTACCCTGATAAACAGCACCTATAAAAACCCTCACAAACATCTTATATTGTGGGGAAATGTTGAAATAATACCCTTTAAACAGCCAGGAGCAAGAAAAGAGCGCCTGCCATTGGCTGTTTATTCAATGCCCCACCAGAAGCCCTGACAGCGGCAGGTGGAGAGCAGACAAGACGTGAGGACGGGAAAGGAAGAGCCACGCTGGCCCTCTTTGTAGCTGACAGTCTGTCCATTAAAAGAAAACCACCTCAAAGCAAGCTACAGGCAAATTATTACAATTAATGAGATTTTAACAAGGTTGCTAGATTTTAAAAAAATCAACAGATGGGAGTAGAAACAGATTTCTTAGGACACAGAAAGCAGTAATCAGAAAAACGGATAAATGAAGGTTTCAGCAAAATTAGAAACTCTTGTTCACCATAATACACTACTAAGAAGGTGAATAGAAAAAACGGAAAAAAAGAAGATGAATCCACCCAAAGGCTCAAATCCATCAACAGGGCATGGACAAGCAACATCAAGGGGTGAGCCGGGGGAATTCCCTGGCGGGCCAGTGGTTAGGGTTAGGGTTCCTGCTTCCACTTCAGGGGGCCTGGGTTCGATCCCTGGTCGGGGAACTAAGATCCTTCAAGCTGCGCATGAGGCCAAAACAAAACCAAAAACAAACAAAAAAGGGATGAGCCAGTGACCCACCCAGCACATGCGAATCTCAAAACCATAATGCTAAGCCACAGCCCCAGCCCCAAGGCTAAATACCCTGAGTTCATTTAAGTGAAGCTTTAGAAAAGGCAAAACGGCTGCACAGTGATGGAAGTGCCACAGCCACGGTGTCCCGGAGCAGCAGGTGGACCGACGCCCAAGAACTGCCTGGGGAGGCGGAAACATCCTCTTTGCTGATAAAGGTGTGTAACCGATTGTACAGTGAAAATGGGTGCCTTTCAACGTGTACAAATTTTGCCTAAAAAGAAAGACTGTAAAGAATAATAATCGAGCAGGGGGTGGGGCCTGGGTAACCTGAGGTGACTGGGGAGCGGGGTGCTGGCTGCTCATCGCGCTCGTCTGTTGACTTGTGTCCACGTGAAACTTTCCAAAGTAAGAGCAAGGGTATGAACACACAGCAACTTTGGACAACAATATGGTCATGCCACGAAGGTGACGGGAGACTCACTGAAAAGCCACAAGTCCCTTCTCTCCACTCCAGTTCAGTCGCCGTAGCCATGGCAACATGCGTTAATTCCGTGACCTGACAAAGGAATTCTCCACTCCGGTGGAAGAGGCTTCGAGTGAGGGCATGGCCTGGGGGGCAGAGGAAGCCTGCGGGGCACAGCAGGCCACCCTTTCATTCGTCCGCCCTGTAATCAGGGAGGCGCTGGACTCACCCTGGGCAGGAAAACCACCTCCAGGGATAAGGACCCAAATGTTCGCCGCAAAATGACCTTAGGAGCCACGTAACCAATGGACGGGTTCTATGAACCACTGCAGGACAGAAGCCGCATGACCAGAAGCGAAGCAATTCCAACCTGATTAAAATCCCTGCCCCCTAGACAGGCAGTTAGGAAGGCACTTGGGGGGCTCCTTGGTGGCGGTGGAGGTTGGGGCGGGCCACTTATGAGACTCAAACGTTCGCGTTCCTCCTGTCCCTTGGCTTCGGCCTCCAACTCCCGGGCTGAGCTGACCTCTGCATGCAGACAAGCCCAGGTGTCTGTTCCACCCCAGGTCACCACCTCCAGGCTCCACCGGAACCCCGAAGGCCCGAAGTGGGCGGTTCCCAAGCCAGGGTTCCCCGGGCTGCCGCCCCTGCCCATGTCTTGCCAACTGCTCAGAACTAATCCCCCACGTGCCTGCCACCTTCCACAGGAGCCACGGAGACAGCAGCACATCAAGGTCCAGCTCCGACCCCCAGCCGGGGCCTCGAGCTGCCCCCGGGCCCAGTAGCCCCCAACTGCGGCCCCCTCCTCCCAGGGCCCATCGGCACCCGCTTCCTGCTTCTCCATCAATGGGACCGGGCCGGTGGGAGACTCCACTCCGGTCCCCGGGGCTCGGTGGGCCCCACCTGCTCCCGGGCTTGTCGGGGACTGGCCGGGAGAAACGACCAGCACCACGGCCCACAGCCACCTCCCGCCTTCCTGGCCAAGTGGAATGTTTGCTTCCGATCAAATTCCAACAGGCTGCCCGCCGGGCCCAGTGTCCTGTCTGCTGACTCACGGAGCCCCGCACCCCACTGCTCTCGCTGGTCCCTTTGGGATTAACTAGCGCTAGAACCTGCTCGCCTTGTTCAGCTCAGCCCTGCAACCAGTGGCCTGTCGGGCTCCGAGTCACCCGACGGAAAGACGAGGTAGGACCCAGGACAGTGGGGGGCAGGGGCCCGGGGAGGCCCACCCTCCCCACCAGCCTGGGCTGGACTCCTCTGCCAGAACCACTGTGGGAAGAGAGCACGCTGCGCATGGTGGGGGCGATGATGGGGCTCCCGAGGACCACAGCGGGGAGGGACGTGACCGGGGACACATGGTGACGTAGCAGGAGAAGCAGTACCTGATTCAGATTTCCAGCTATCAGCAAAGGGCCATGGGCCGCCACCTGCCTGTCACCGCCCAGGTCTGACCTCAGTCTCCAGCTTTATAAACCCTCGGTCTCGGTCTTGGAGGCTTTTAGGGTGGAGGGGCGCGGCAGAGAATGCAGAGGCTGGCTGCCAGCTGGAGGCCAGGCAGGGGTGGGCTATCCCTGTCCCCCTAGGGCCACCCGGGTCAAGGATCGCCCAGGTCCCAGGGTGGAGCGCAGCTCTGCTGGGGCCCAGCTGGATCCCAGCCACTGGGGTGAGACCCTAGGGCTGCTGAGGCAGGCTGGGCTGCAAAACCAACAAAAGGGCCTCCCTCCTACTCCCTGGGGCTCATGAATCATCAGGCCTTTGGGGGAGTGCCAGAGTCATCGTGACACAGCAAGAATCTTATCGCCCTAAGAGGGGAGGCAGCCCAGAAACACCCCGAGGAGAGGGAGGGCTGAGGCTGCCAGGTCATGCCATGCACGGGCCCATCACTGGGATGGGACCTGAGCACCCATCGAGCCCACGGCCCTCATGGTCCAGGTGGGGAAACCGAGGTCCAGAGAGGCGAGGGACGTGCTGAGGACCGTGCAGTGAGCCGATCCTGCCCGAGGGGGCTCCCAGCTCTGTTCTCTCTCTCTTGCCCCAATTGTTCTCTCCGTCCACTGTGGGGGGAAAGTGGCTCCAGCCCGGGAGAGGACACATACGATCGGCCAGGCCCCAGGTTCCTCTCCCAAATGCTGGTCTATACGGAGAAACTGAGCTCTTTCAGTCCAGAGCTCTCTGGACTGGGACAGTAAGTACCTCCACTCCCTCCCCGGCCGAGGGTGGGAGTCCTGAGAAGGGAGATAGTGGTCTCAGAGCAGGGAGAAGAGAGTGGCGGAAAGCCCATCGGTAAGTCCACGAGCCAGCCTCAGGACGCCCCCAGGAAGGAAGCTGGGCACGCGGGCGACAGTTGGGTAAGCGGGCCAGGGAGGAGAGGGGGCAGAGGACAACGCTGCAGCCCAGCCTGCCCCAGGGGCTCTGCGTCTGCTCGTCCTTCTGAGAGGAAGGCTCTGTTCCGTGGCCCTCCTCGTGAGCCCTGGCAACATGAAGGCCTGGCAGTGTCTGCTGTCACATGCACTCACCTTGGGTCCCGGCCCCCAGCACGTTCCCACGAGGAGGGGGAAGGAGGGGGAGGGAGGGGGAGGGAGGACGGAGGAAGCCTCCCAGCAGGGCTAGGTGGGAGCTGTTCTAGGTGCTGCCCATGCAGGGACACCACCCCCCGCCCCCCAACCCCCGCACCAGGAACAGGAGGAGGGAGAAATACACAAGGGCTCTTCCTCAAGGACCCTCCTCCTCCCCCACTCCACCCTGCTGGAGCAGCACCTCCCACTTCTGCTCTAGAAGCCTCTGGTTATTGCTCCCAGAGCAGAGGAGAGCAAAGAGGAACCCTATTGTTGGCAAAGAAACAAAGTTGCCTAAGCCCAAGCCCGCCCCACATGAAGGCAGTGGAGTCACAGAATCAGCTCAGCAAAGCCCCAGCGCCCTCTGCACTTGTTTCAAAAGACCTCAGTTGCTAAGTGGAGACAATGAGGTTCAGAGAAGGAAAGACTCCTGCCACAGAGCAAACTTGGATGCTCTCAATGAGGTATCTAAGTGTTGAGGGCCTGGGGTCATATGCCATTTACTGAGGCCTGGGACCCTCTGTTGGAGCATCCTGTGATAGGCCGGTATGGGGACAGGGGCGGAGGGCGGGGGAAGGAGGAAAAATAATCCTGAGTTAATTGTTACTTTCTCCCCCAACCTATTTCTTGGACAAAGTCCCAGGTGTTAAGGTTTCTGGCTCCTCTAAGGGGATGAGGCTGGGGCCAGGGTGGGGGCTAGGACTGCTCCGTGAGCTCCTCCTGGGCACCCCCCAATCTTGGGTGACAGGGGGTCAGGGGACAGTGTTTGGGGTGACCTTCCTTCCCTCCCACTGGCAGAGCCCTGCATTCTGGCTTGCTTTTCCAAGTTCTGAACAGAATCACAAAGCTGGCAGGAAGCAGGCTCTGCAAAGCACGGTGGTGTGTTACGACACAGAACCGAGTTCCTCCAGAGCTGAGGGGACAGTGGTGTGGAAGTCACAGAGAGACAATGTCTGCCCCGTCAAGAGCTAACTGGTTTGGGTAGAACTCTCATTTGAGGTTTATATAATAAGTTACCAGCAAAGATGCTCACATCATGGGTAGCAGATTCTTGGTCAAGTCCACGGTGAAAAGTGAAAAGAGAAAAGAGACCACTTTCACTCTGAGATGAACCCTGACAGCTCCCCAGCCCCTGCTCACATCTTACCACTGGGTAGATCTTGTTTCCACACGGCACGTGGGGAGAGTGCTTCAGTCAGGGGCCATGGCTCTCCGAGGACCCACCCTCCCTTTCCTGTTCCCCCACCCCCATCACGTATGGTCAGCGTGCTTTACTTCTGCTTTTGCTCCTACTCTTTGGCCTTCCTGATCAGAGCAAAGTGGCAGTTCCACTGGCTAGACAATGGGGCTGGTCTCAGTTCCTCAGCAGGCCTTGGAAGCTGGGCCAAAGAGATGGTGTTTCAAGAAAGGTCGAGTGTTTTTCCTCAGGGAACTTGACGGTAGAGAGATAAGGTAGAGATCCGGCCTCGAATCCTACCTCTGGATCTAACTGTGTGACATCTATCAAGTCAGAAACAGGTTTGGAAAACATACTCCCAGAATGAATCGCTTCCCCTGTTTGCATCTCAGTTTTCCCTGTGGAGGAGGAAGTCCAACCAGACAGTCTCTAAGGACCTCCCAGCTCCAGGACATAGGTCTACAGTCGATGGCTGCACACGGACATCAGAAATGCCTCGCGTTGTGTGTATACCGGGTGGTGGCACATGAGCGAGAGCAACAGCGAGAGCCCGACCGAGCAGAGCCCGAGAGACCCGGCGACAGTCAGCTGGGAAAGCCCAGGTACCTAAAGGGAAGGGACCTGAAGCAACGTCATGCTCTAAGTCTGCTGCTTCTACAATGTGGGGCCTGGGGGAGACTCACCGATGCACCCATGATGATAAAGATATGCGTATCAGCCTGATGGAAGGCATCGCCCTGGTACAGCTCTTCCCGCAGGATCCCGCACACCTGGGTCCGGCTCAGAGCCACCTGCCTTGCCATCATGCTCTCTGGTGGAAGAAAAACTCGTTAACAAGGCAGGAGAACAGAAGAGCATTGAGAAGCTGGCCCCTTTCTGGAGGGGTCCTTTGGGCTCTCACCCAGCTGGTGCCTGCTTATTGAAACCACTCACTGTGAATATGGCTGGGGAGCAGGATGTCTGGGAGGTTAGAAACTGCTGGCCCTGGGCTCTGGCCATACTCTCTGGGCAACCTTCTTTCCTGGTGTATGTTACAAAATTACCCAAAGCATTAGTGAATTCCTGCTAGGGCCTCCGCTCTGGGGGACTGAGTAAAACCCTGCTGGAGCATCGTACGACCTGCTTAAGACTATCTCACCCGGGATTCAGGCGGAAACTCCACAATGAGCTAGAGCATGCTAGATTGTGCAGCTGATGGAGTGTAGCTCCAGCCCTCCTCCTGCCACGCTGCGAGACACCGGCAAGTCCCGTGTCCAGTGTGGCGGGGGGGGCAGGGATGCAGGGGACTGTGAGATCGGCTAAGACCCTCTCGATTTTGCCCTGTTCCCAAGTATGGGAAATCAAAGTGCCTCGCAGCGCCGCGACCGCTCACTTACCTGTGCTTCGACGCTGCCGCCTGTCGCGCTCACAGCCCCGGAGCTCCCGGCAGTTTCCGGGGGCTACTCCCCGCCGGCCCATTTAACCGGCGGGGGCGGGCACCTGGTCTGAGCTGACCAGCCTCAGGCGAGACGCGCGGGTGGGGCCTCTGCAGGCCCCTCCCCCGAGGGGCGGGGAGGGCCAAGGGGCGGGCAGGTGCGCGCGCATCCCAGGCCGAACCCCCCGCGCGCCCCCCCCGCCCCGGCAGACCCCGTGCGAGGGCCCAGACCTGGCCCGCCCTGCCCTTTGAGCACCTGCGCTGGCCGCCGGGCCGCGAGCCGCCTCCTTTACCCGCCGCCGCTGCACCGTGTCTCCGATGCTTCGAGAGTCCGCGTGCTGCTCTCCGCTGCTCGCCCGCGTGCCCATCCCTGGCCAGACCCCGCCCCTATAGTCCGGCTTTCTCGCGGGCCCTGGGAGGTCCCGCGCCCTAGCGAAGGGCTCCACTTCCGCCGGCCGCGTGGTCACGCCCCTCGACCTTGTTTGTGGGCGGGGCCTTCAGCAGCCCCGTCCCCTCGCCGGACCGGTCGCCGGATCAGGTCAAACCGGCCCTATTAGATGATAGCCTCGTCGTGGCTCCTCCCCTAACGGGGGCGGGGCGGCCAAGCGCCCCGTGGCTGGATGCCGCCGACGGAGAGACAAGGGGGAATGCGGGTCGCGACGCATATTACTGGGGAACGTCCTGAGGGCCAGCGGAGGCTGGCGGGCTCGGGTTTCGGTCTGAGGCAGCCTCCCTCACACCTCTCGCCAGCCGGCTGGGGTCGGGGCCTGAGTGTTTTACTTCCGGATCCCACAGCTACGACACCGGAAGCCGGAAGTGGGAGTTTGGCAGTGGGAGAAGGGAAGGGCTACCGCGGAACCCGGGTTTTTTCGGAGCATCGGGGTCCGAGGAGCGCTCGGGGCCGCCACTCCCGCCTTTCTCACGTCGGACCGACTCTGCTGACAGGTGTGGTCCTCTTCTCCGAAGACAGGGTACCATCGGTGGGTGTTCCGCCGCCTCCGAGACCCCCCCCCCTCCGACGACCAGGCTTCCCCCTCCTGCTGGGCCCCGGCCGGGTTCTGCCGCCAGCTTCTAGACCAGGGGCCGAGGCCGGCCGATTTAGGACTCAGGTTACTTTAGCGGCGAGCGGGACTGTTTCTGCCTCTTCTTCCTCCACCACGGCGGAGTCTGACCACACCCCTAGTTTGTGAATGACTCTTCTAGTTCGGAGACATTTTCTGTTCATCAAACTTGACTGCATTTGAAGTTAAGTTCTTTAAAAAGTTCTCAAATATAGCTTGGCAGCTAAGTATCTTAAGTCATGTGCCTCATTTTGCTCCTTTTGCAAAAGGTGACTGTCTCCCGGACCTTATATCATTTCTGTGACTTGAGGATGAATGGGCCATCCTGGCATGTTCGAGGAACTCATTAAGGAGGCCACTATACCTGGAGTAGAGTGAGCGAGGGGAGAGTACTTAGAGTGGAAGCCATGGGGGACCAGATAGTGCACGGCCTTGTAGGCGGGTTGTAGGACCTTTGAGTTTTGCGCGATGGGCAATGAGGAACCATGGTAGCGATGCGAGTAGAAGAGGAATGTGATCAGAATCACCTTTTAGGCTGATTGTTCTGGCGCGGTGGGGAGAACAGACTGTAGGGGCAAGGGTAGGAGCAGGGTGACCTGTTAGGAGGTTATTGTAGTAATCCAGGTGAGAGACGATGGTGCTCTGATCATTTTATTATGTAAAATTTCAAAGATGTTCAAAAGTAGAAAGAATAGTTTAGTAAATCCAATGTGTCCACTTCCCAGCGTCAACAGTTACCAACTCGTGGCTACTTTTGTTTAATTTATACCCCTCACAGTATTCTATTATTTTCAAAAATAGCTTTATTGCCATATAATTCACATACCTTACAATTCACCCATTTAAAGTGTACAGTTTGCTGGTATATTCACAGACTTGCACAACCATCACCATTAATTCCAGAATATTTTCATCACTCCAGAAAGAAACCCCATAAACTTTAGCCATCACCCCCATCACCCCATCTACCCCAGCTCTAAGCATCCACTAGTCTCTATGTATTTGCCTATTCTGGACATTTCACATAAATGGAATCATATAATATGTGGTCTTTTGTGACTTGTTTCTTTCTCTTAGCATAATGTTGTAGCGTGGGAACATAGTAGATTTTGTTTATTCATCAGTTGATGGACATTTGGGTCATTTCCACTCTTTGGCTGTTAGGAGTAATGCTGCTGTGAACATCCCTGTGTGGACATGGGTTTTCATTTCTTTCAGGTAGATACCTAGGAGTTCCCCCATTATTTTGTGGTGGTTTTTTTTTTTTTTTTTTTTTTTTTTTGCGGTACGCGGGCTTCTCACTGTTGTGGCCTTTT
>NW_021146715.1:13368-17715 GCF_002837175.3 Physeter macrocephalus
TCGGCAGGCGGGCTCTCAACCGCTGCGCCACCAGGGAAGCCCCCCCCCCCATTATTTTGAGCCAAATTCCAGATAGTGTAATTTCATCCATAAATATTTCAGTGTGCATCTCTAAGAAATGACTTTGAAAGAAACATAACCACGATACCACTATCACACCTAAAATAGTTACCATTATTTGCTTAGTATCATCAAATAAATTCTAAGATACATTGTGACAGGATTTCCTGATGGATCCGATGTGAGCTGTGAGAGGCAGAGAGGACTCAAGAAGGACTCCTAGGTTTTGTCCTGCTAACTGGAGGATGGATTTGCCATCAACTGGTAATAAGGAAGGCCGTGGGTGAGCTGGCTTCTGGGGGCTGTCAGGAGTGCAGTTTTAGAGACGTTAGTTTTGAGAGGATGACTAGATATCCAAGTGGAGATGTTGAGTTTGATGTGTTAGTTTGGAGTTCAGGAAAGAGTTCTGATTTGGGGTATCATCAGCATTAAGATGAGGGTTACAGCTTTGAGTCTGGATGGAATTAGTATTGGAGTGACTGGAGTTAGAGAAAAGATCCCAGAACAGAGCCCTGGGCACCACCACGTGAAGGGCTGGGCGGATGAGGATGGTCCAGTGAAAGAGCCTGAACAGGAGCAGCCAGTGAGGTAGGAGGAAAACCAGGAATCGGGGATCAGCGATCCGTCAGATACTGCTGATGGGTCAGGAGGGCGTTCAGGTAAGTATCAGTGTAACAGTGAAACGTCCAAGCTCTTTCGGTGTTCAAGTCTCTGGTTGAAGCTCAGGCCCTACTCCTGGAAACTTCTGTTGGGATTGGCCTCCTCCATGTAGTCAGTGTTCTTGGTCAGGACTTAAAAGGGCTCCAGGCTGGTGCTGTCTGGCATAGCCTCCCTCTCTGTACTCTAGTTCACAAGAGAACGCAAACAGCTCAGCCTGTGTCTGCCACTCTCTCTTCGGCTGTGAGCCCAGCTCCCACTTTCAGATGCCTCAGTGCATGTCAGCTGCTAGATGTCTGCCTCGGCCCCTCAGGTCCAGGGAACACTCGTCAGGCTCTGAGTGAAGTCCCTCTTACTTGGTGTATGGATTTCCTAGGGCTGCTGTAGGAGAGGTCCACAAGCCAGGGGGCTTAAAACAACAGAAATGTATCCTCTCCCAGCTTCTGGGGCTCCAGGTGCCACTTGGCTTGTGGCCGCATCCCTCCCGTCTCTGCCTCCATCTTCACGTGGCTTCTCCTCTGTCTGTGTCTCTGCTCTTCTGTGTCTTACAAGGACCCTGCCATTGGATTTAGGGCCACTCTCATCCAGGATGATCTCATCCCCAGATCCTTAACTTTATTACATCTGCAGAGACCCTTTTGCCAAGTCAGGTCACAGTCACAGGTTCTGGGGGTCAGGGCGTGGACATACCTTATTGGGGGACATCATTCCACTCAGTGCACTAGGTGAGGGGCCAGCACCCTCCACTCGTGCTTGGAGGTGTATGTGTCGGGGTAGGATTCCCGGCACACTGACACCTCCCTCCAAAAATAATCTCCGTGATTTCTCCTCTCTGGTGAAGTTCTTCAGGTTACAGCCTGGAGATAGTGCTAGGCACAGTATACAACCAGTGCTGAGCCGTGACCTTTCCAAGCACCACATAAATGCCTGTACCTCCCTTTGGAATGGGAGTATGTGCCACCTCTTAGCATCCTTTTCCGCTTGGCACAGTGCTCGTCATTCTGCTTAAAGTGTGGCGCCCAAACTCCTCCCCGGCCTGCAGGGTAGGAGAATTCTGCATAGGCCTCCTCTTGTGATGCCTCTGCTGGCTCTCTGTTTCAGACCCTGACGTGTTGGATGAGCAGGCCCCCCTGGAAGAGTCCACTGTGTGAGATGGTGCAGCCTAGCGGCGGCCCAGCAGGGGACCAGGGCGCACTGGGTGAAGAGTCTTCTCTGGGGAAGCCAGCCATGCTTCACCTGCCTTCAGAGCAGGGTGCTCCTGAGACCTTCCAGCGCTGTCTGGAGGAGAATCAAGAGCTCCGAGGTGAGGGAGACAGCGGGTGTGTGGAGTAAAATGTCCGGGGACCTGGCACTGCTGGGGGAAGGATTATCCCACTCACCTGCGCCTCTGCATTGACTGGGACTGGGGTGGGCCAGTTAGAGACTCAAGCTCAGCCACCCTTCCTCTTTGTTTCAGGTGGGATTCCCTGGAAGTGGACTTTGAGATACAGCGTGGCATGCAGGACGTTTATTTAGAGTCTTCTTAGCAGTAACACTGGGGAGGGGCAGGGCAGGGCAGGGCAGTGAAGAAGCAGGGGAGGGCGGAGGGAGAAGCTGGGCCGCAGCGCAGGCCGGCCCTACAAGGAGCTCTGGAGCGGGAATGACCCTTCCGCGTTGTCCCACCTGGGCCAACGCGGCCAGGCCCCTGTGTCTCTGTACTGATCGGTCATTAAGCACTGGCTGTCCTGGGAAGGGGCGGGGCTATCGTGCGAAGGAGCGAGGCTATTCCGGGAGGGGCGTGGCTATCCTGGGAAGGGGGCGTGACCTGCTCCAGAAAGGGGCTGTGGTCTGCTCTGGGAATGGGTGTGGCCTCCCTTAGAAGGGCCAGTGGGCTGCTTTGGAAAAGGGGCGTCCAGGCCCTGTGGGCAGGGCATGAGCCCAGGGGGCGCTCCTCGAAGATACCGGAGCTGAGGGCTGCCGTCCAGCAGCACCCACCCCCCAGGTGGCCGGGTTCGAGTACTTTCCGGGCCGCCCCCTCCCCATCTCCATCACAGCCCCCACTCACTCACCCTCCATGTCCTCACCTGCATCGGGGGCAGCTTCTCCAGGCCCCAGGGGCCGTCGCGTCGCGCCCCTCAGCTGGTGTGGCTGCCCTGGGGTGTGACCCACTCCTGCCCGCTTCGCGTGGGGCAGCCCTCCCCCCTTGGCGGTCGTGCCCCGGGGGCTCCTCGTCTGGCGTGCTGCCCCTTGGGTACGGTAGCCCCAGGTGCCCAGGCGGCGCCCCTGGCTTCTCACTCAGTGAGCCTCTCGTGTTTTGTGCTGTGAGGACCTTCTGCACTGCCGAGCCCAGAGCTGCAGGTGGGGATGGGCGGCACAGACTCCCCGGGTGGGTCACGGGGGTGATGGGGCACATTTTGATTCATCCTGGTCCCCGACAGCAACTCAGGGCTTATAAAGGCCGCAGCCTTTGTGTACACCATATCCCAGAGGACGGGGTCTTGGTTGTTTTCGCTCAGCTGTCCACTGTCCAAGCTGGCGGGCAGGTTGGCATGTGACATAAGCAGTAGAGGCCGCAGTCATGGGGCCACTCCCCCACCCCTCTGCTGGACAGTGCATCCTCTGGTGTGATGGGATGTCACGTGGGGCCCTGTGGTGACGAGTCACGTGCCCTGTAGGCCTCAGAGATGGGTGCTGGCTGAGGCCCTGCAGGCAGGGACCAAACTTGTGCCCAGAATATGTGTCTCTTCTTCTGTGAAGATGAGTCGCCTTCTCCTGCAGGATGGAAAGGGTCCATCGTGGTCAACCGGCCACTTAGGGGCTGCTTGGTCTTTTGGAGCGCTGGCCTGCTTTGGAGACAGGCCTGATTCACGCACAGAGGGCGGACCTACCTGCTTTGGGACAGGGTCCTCCCCCTCAGCGCTCAGACACCTGGAGGCTGTTCTGGGCGCGGTGGGGTGTTGGGCAGCATCCCTGGCCTCTACCCACGAGGTGCCAGTAGCACCCTCCAGCTAAGACAACCAGCAATAGCCCCAGATGTCATCAAATGTCTTACTGTGTTGGGGCCACATAGAGCTGGCAGCCAGGTTGAGGGGTGGGGAGAGAGCTCACCCTCCATAGCTGTGTGCGTAGTCTCTGCTCATCCCCAGGACAGCGCTCTGGCAAAGGGGACTTGGGGTGAGAGTGTGGCAGGCTGGCCGGACAGGGACCGTGGACCCCCAGCTGCCCCACAGGGAGCTCGAGCTCTGCACGTTTCTGCTTATATGGCTGCGGTGTATCAGGCCCTGGTCCAAACCCCTGGGGCCCGAGGTGTCTGCCCCTGTGATGCTTGTGATCGTGTCCATGGAGGAGGGGGCGGGAGGGAGGACGTAGGATTTGCCTGGAGTATTTGTGGGGAAGCTTCATGGAAGAAGTCGCTTCTACCTGGTGTAGGAGTCCATTGATGTGGCGTGTCCAGGAGAGGTGAGTGTAGAGAAGGAAGCATGAGTGGCCGCCAGGGTCCGGGGCCAGAGGGGAAGTGACTGCCAGTGGGTATGAGGTTTCTTTTGGAGGATGGAAATGTTCTGGAGCTAGATAGAGGTGATGGGTGCACAGCTTGGTGAATATACTCTAGCGACTGAAAGGTTGTATACTTTATTTTATTTTATTTTATTT
>NW_021146715.1:18067-19067 GCF_002837175.3 Physeter macrocephalus
CGCAAACCCGGTTCCCCTGCGTCGGCAGGCGGACGCGCAACCACTGCGCCACCAGGGAAGCCCCCGATTGTATACTTTAAAATAGTTAAAATGGTGAATTTGGTGTTCTGTGAATTGTACCTCAGTTAAAAACAGAAGTTGCGTGTGAGCTGAGCTGAGCCTTGGTGGGGGCTGGTGAGGAACCCGAGGCAGGGGACAGTGGGGCGCAGAAGGTGGCTTTGGAGCCAGGCTCAGGAGCCACTGTTGTTCCAGCGAAAGAATGTTCCGTCAGCAGGCACCAGTTAGCTCGTTGGGGGTTTTGACCAGAGGGGGGCCTGAAGCTACTGCCTGCCCCCCTCTTGTCCAGCTCTGTGGTGGCTAGAACCTTTGCACGCCACGGATCAGTTCTGTCACCCCCAACGGATTTCTGCTGCCTGGGGTGTCCCCGGGTGTGTGGCTGTCCTTTCCTTAGGCCCTGCTGACTGCCCGGGGAAAGGAGCATGCACTGGTTCTTGAGGTTGTCTTGAAAACCAGGCACTTTGGCTACTTTTTGGTTTACCCTTCCTCATCCTGTGAGATGGGTATGCTTGTCCCCGTTGAACGTGTACATGAGGACGGTGAGGCTCACAGAGGTGGCTAGGTGGCCTGCTCGAAGGCTTCTCGCCCGCCCCCCAGGTCTGTGGCCAGCAGGGCCACGGGCAAGTTTGTTCTGGTGGCTGTGCCCCCGAGTCTGATCCCGAAGGCAGTGACCCAGGGCCCCAGGGCGGCTCACCTCTGACCCACGCAGAGGGCAGATGAGTTCCAGAGTCACTTGCAAAGAAAGGGGCATTTGGCATGTGCTTTTTTTTTTTTTTTTTTGGCTGCCCCGTGCGGCTTGTGGGATCTCAGTTCCCCTAACAGGGATTGAACCCACGCCCTGACAGTGAAAGCCTGGAATCCTAACCGCTAGGCCACCAGGGAACTCCCAGACACATGCTTTTTTTTTTTTTTTTTTTTTTTTTGCGGTACGCGGGCCTCTCAC
>NW_021146715.1:19476-25000 GCF_002837175.3 Physeter macrocephalus
GGGCACGAACCCGTGTCCCCTGCATCGGCAGGCGGACTCTCAACCACCGCGCCACCAGGGAAGCCCCCGGACACATGCTTTTAAGTGAAGCTTACGTGGTTAATATCTTGGAGACACTGGGGGCACGTCATTTGCGTAGTTGACTTCGAAAGCGCTTGGCGAAGTGAAGGGAGTGTTTGGAAGCTGTCAGGGTGGGAGAGGCCGCGGGGTGGTGGAGGCTGCGGCCAACGGGCTCACCTGCCCCCTGCCACCTCTGCAGACGCCATCCGCCAGAGCAACCAGATGCTGCGGGAACGCTGCGAGGAGCTGCAGCGTTTCCAGGGCAGCCAGAGGGAGGAGAAGGCCTTCCTCATGCAGAAGTTCCAGGAGGCCCGGGACCTGGTGGAGAGGCTGAGCCTGGAGAAGCGGGAGCTGCACCGGCAGAGGGAGCAGGCCCTGCAGGAGCTGGAGTGCCTCAAGACATGCCAGCAGGTAGCGGGCCGCCGCCGCCGCCCAGGGCCCGCCCCGGACCCGCAGGGACTGTGCGCGTGTGCGGGGTCGCGGGGGCGGGGGGCTCCCGGAGTTGGGAAAAGCCACTGTCTGCGTGGTCATGGCGTTAGGCTTAGTCACCCAGGAGGGATGCGGGTTGAAATCGGCAAAGATAAAAGGAACAGAGGGCAGGTCCAGGAGAGGCTGGGCCACGTGTGATGACACACATGGGTACCACAACCAGGGAAGCTCCCCTGAGTGGTGTGGTCCGGGGACTTGAGTGGGGGTCGATCCTGGAGGCCTGGGGTGCCCATGTGACTGACCTTAGTTACCGGGTCTCTGTGCCCCGCAGGTCAAGCTGGTACATGTTGCCTGGGGCCCCGCCCCAAATCACCCTGGTGGCATAGACTGCCTGGTGGGGGCCCTAGGGGAGGTGTGTTAGGTTCCTGGAGCTGCTGTAACAAAGTACCACAAACCGGGTAGTTTTAAGCCACAGAAACGTGTTGTCTCCCAGTTCTGGAGGCCGGAAGTCCAAGATCAAGGTGAGGGCAGGGTTGGTTCCTTCTGAGGAGCGTGAGGTCAGGATCTGGTCCAGGCCTCTCTCCCAGCCTCGGGTGCTGGCTGGCAGGACTTGGCGTTCCTTGGTTTGCAAACACACTGTCGTGTGGCCTTCTCCCCACGCGTCTGGGCTTCTCTCCTCCTCTTAGGAAGACACTGGTGTCGAAGAGCAGCTCAGCCGGCCATTAGGTAAAGGGGTAAAAACAGGCTTTGTTTGGTAACTACCGACAGCAGGGGAAGGTGCTGAGCACCCTTCTGATGGGCACAGAGGTGCTGGCGATTTGAAGGGAGAGTGAGGTGGGGGCAGCGAGCAGGGGCTCAAGTGAAAACCCACGCGGGGTGGGTCAGTGTCAGTGCGGTGAGGTCAGCGGCGTCCACCCCGGGAGTCAGTTCTGGAAGTTAGGATTCCATCCCGCGCAGACACGGGCAGGCCGAGGCCCTGTCCTTCCTGAGGATTCCGTTTCAGAGGAATGGCTCTCAGGTCCCCGAGAAAGACTCCTGGGTTGTCTCAAAGGGACAGAGGAAGGATTCACATGTTGGGAGCCCTCTTAGGAAAGGCTCTGAGGATGGTGGGGGCTAGGTCACGTGTTGGCTGGAACACACAGTACATTCTTTTGCCAGCCCTCTCTTCTCAGACAGGAACTCGAAAGGGGGCTGGGCCGGCCCAGGGTCGTGACCTTAGGCTGCAAGAAGCCACTCTAGAGTTTGCTCGAGTGTCCGAGTCTTTTGTAGTTCTCAGCAGTCACCGGATCAGGGGCCCACCCTCCTCCAGTACGATCTCATCTTAAGTTGGTCACATCTGGAGAGACCCTGTCTCTAAATCAGGTACCATTTACAGGTACTGGGGGTTAGGCCGTGGCCATGTCACTTTGGGGCCATCGGTAAAGCCACTACAATCCTGAGCTGGTGTACTCGGCGCAGAAGTGAGAAGGAGAAGACCGCTGTTCTCAGGATGCCGTCAGAGCATCCGCCTGCCCCGTGCTCACGTGATGGGATGCTGGCTTCACGGTAGCGATCAGAGCCACTGCCAAAGCCCTATTTCTAGCTGACAAGTCTGACAGTAGCGGGTATTGGAGGGGCCATGGCTTCATGTTGCTGGTGGCAGCATCAGTTGGTGCCACTGCTTTGAAAAACTATGTGGCATTTTCTCTTCAAGTTGAAAATTTAGGTCACCCCCAACTCCTCAGTTGCACCCCAGGTATACGTAAGAGAAACTCTTGCACGTGGACAACAGGTGATGGGGATAAGACGGTGACCCCAGCAAAAACCTGGGCATAGCCGAGTGCCCGTCCCTGGAGAAAGTGGTAGAGCCACAGGCTGGAGTTTTTTCCAACAGCTTTTCTGGGATAAAACTCAACATACCATGAAATTCACCCCTTGAAAGTGTAGAATTCAGTGGTTTTTAGTATAGTCCTAGAGTTGTCCAACCATCACCTCCATCTGCTTCCCAAACATTGTCATCATCCCAAGGGGAAACCCTGTCCCCACGAGCAGTCACTCCCCAGCCCCAGGCACATGCTCACCTTCCTGTCTGTGTTTGCCTGTTCTGGGCGTCTCCTGTGAGTAGAATCCACCGTGTGGCTCTCATGTCTGGCTGCTTTCACTCAGCATCACGTGTTTTTAAAAAAATAATATTTATTTATTTATTTATTTGGTTGCACCGGGTCTTAGTTGTGGCACGTGGGCTCCTTAGTCATGGCATGCAACTTCTTTTTTTTTTAAACATCTTTATTGGAGTATAATTGCTTTACAATGGCGTGTTAGTTGCTGCTTTACAACAAAGTGAATCAGTTATACATACACATACGTCCCCATATCTCCTCCCTCTTGCGTCTCCCTCCCTCCTTTACAACAAAGTGAATCAGCTATACATACACATACGTCCCCATATCTCCTCCCTCTTGCGTCTCCCTCCCTCCCTCCCACCCTCCCTATTGACATGCAAATTCTTACTTGCAACATGCCTGTGGGATCTAGCTCCCTGACCAGGGATGGAACCTGGGCCCCCTGCATTGGGACCTCAGAGTCCTAACCACTGCGCCACCAGGGAAGTCCCAGCATCGTATTTTTGAGGTTCATCCATGCTGTAGTCTGTCCAAGTACCTCATTTCACTTTATGGCTGGATGATATTCCAGTGTATGGAGAGACTACGTTTTGTTTATCCAGTCGTCATTTGATGGACATTTGGGTCGTTTCCACTCTGGCTGTTAGGAGTAATGCTGCTGTGAACATCCCTGTGTGGACATGGGTTTTCATTTCTTTCAGGTAGATACCTAGGAGTTCCCCCATTATTTTGAACCAAAGTCCAGATACTGCATAATTTCGTCTGTAAATATTTCAGTGTGCATCTCTAAGAAACATAAGAACAATACCACCGTCACACCTAAAGTAGTCACCATTACCTGCTTAGTGTCATCAAATAGATTCTAAGATACATTTTGACAGGATTTCCTGGTGGATCCGATGTGAGCTGTGAGAGGCAGAGAAGACTTCAAGGTTTTGTGCTGCTAACTGGAGGATGGACTAGATGGGGAAGGCCTCACTGGGGTGCCATCTAGTCAGGACTGGAATACATGTGGGTATCTGGGGAAAGACTGTTTTAGAGGTGGGGAAAGCATGTGCAAAGGTCCTGAGGCAGGAGCATGCCTGTGATGTTCAGGGAAGACCGAAGAGGCAAACATGGCTGGGGCAGAGTGGATAGGGGCTGAGGAGGGCAGAGTCATGATGGGGCTAATCATGTGGGATTAGTAAGCCAGTGAAGGATTTGGGCTTTGATCCTGAGTGTGACAGGAACCGTGGGAGGGTGCTGTGCTAGTGGGAGACATTATCTGGATTCCTGTCTAGTGTAGGGGGTGTTATGGGTTGAATTACGTTCTCCCAAAAGAAATGCCCATATCCTAACCCCTGGGACCTCAGAATGTGACCTTATTTAGAAATGGGGTGTTTGCAGATGTAATCAAGTTAAGATGAGGTCACACTGGCTTAGGATGGCCCTAAATCCAATGACTGGTATCTTTAAAAGAAGAGAAACGGACACCCAGGGAAGATGGTCACGTGACAATGGAGGCTGCTACAGCCAAGGGCCCTCAGGAGGAACCAGCCCCGCCGACACCTTACTCTTGGACTCCCGGCCTCTAGAAGGCAATCTGTTTCTGTTGTCTTAAGCCCCCTGCTTTGTGGTCCTTTTGGGGAAAGCTTACTGCAGCCTGCGGGCCTCGATGTGGAGAAGCTGGGCAGGCAGTTGGGTGGCTAAGCTGGGGTGCCGGAGAGAAGTCTGTCCTGGAGGGAGGAATCTGGAAGCCCTCAGCCCGTGGAGGGTACTGAAAGCCTTGAGACGGAGCAGGTCCTCATCGTGCGCGTGTAACTGGAGAGGAGACGCGGCCCTGAGACTGCCCTTGAGAAGGATGGTGGGCGGGGCCGTGTGTGTGGCCAGGAGCTCAGGGGTGCTGGTTACTACCGAGGGGTTACTGCGGAGGGGCCGGGTATGCAGAGGACCGGGGCTGCACCCTGGGCTGGAGCAGCCCGAGGTCTCAGGGGACCGGGATCTGGACAGTTGGATGACGGAGGCACACAGACTCCTGCTGGACTCAGCCCTCATGGCCTGGTTGTCAGCCTTGTGAGACTCGAGGCACCTCTGTGCTCCCGTGTCCCTGGGTCTCCTGTTGCCCCATCTGCAGGGATGAGGAGGAGCTGGGAGTGGGGGCTCGTGGGACTCGATCCCTTTCCACCACTTCAGTTGCCTCGCTGTGGGGGAGAAGCTTCCAGAGGTGAGAGGTGAGATGAGTAGGTGTGCTGAGGTCTCGAGGGGAGCCTTCGGGGGACCCGTCTCAGTGCTTTCAGCTGCCCTGGGGCTTGGGGCTGCCAGGGGTGAGCAGCTGGTAAGGAAGCATCGCCGACAGGAAGTGGCTTTTTTTCATGCAGCAGATGGCCGAGGACAAGGCCTCAGTGAAAGCCCAGGTGACGTCCTTGCTGGGGGAGCTGCAGGAGAGCCAGAGTCGCTTGGAGGCCGCCACCAAGGAGAGGCAGGCTTTGGAGGGCAGGTGAGTAGGGAGGGAAAACCAGCCTGGAGGCCGCCGTCAGGGTGCCCGAGAAGAATGAGGCCGTTCAGGGGCTTCCAGAGAGTTCCTCTGTGACAGGATGGACGGGAGCACACGGGCTTGGGGCAGGTGTGTGGTGGGGCTGTGGACTGGGTGTCCAGGACCTGAGTCCCAGCGGCGCTTCTGGCCTCTCTGACCTTTTGCTGGAGTTTGATTATTTCCTGAGGGGGCATTTGCTGGGCAGCGGGGAAGAGCACCCCCGTGAAAGCACGCCAGTGCCCTCCCGGCTGAGGCTGATGACAGGGAAAGGGCACACGCCAGCACCCCCAAGGACAGAAGACGCGGGTCGGGGGTGGAGAACCCCACACCTTCGGCTTCCTCTCTCCCTCCCCTGAGGGGCCAGCCGAGCACCCTCCCTTCTCCGGCAGTGACAGATGCCTCCCTGGAGACCCAGGGAGCC
>NW_021146716.1:0-23979 GCF_002837175.3 Physeter macrocephalus
TATGCCCTTGTTCATTTAGAAAACTGCAGAGTTTGGGAGCTCAGGAGTCAGCACTTCCAAATCTTTCTTCAGGTGTTTCTGTTGTAACCTGTCCCCAGCCTGGCATTTGGGACTCACTTTAACTGATCCTGACTTCAGAAGCCTATGATGGAAATTGATAGTGTCTCGATATTGGGGCTATTCCAAGGTGAGAGGAAGTGGAGGTACCATTTGCCTTGGGAGCCCAAGACAACTCCAGCTACAAATATTTCTAATCATGCACCTATATCCTAGGATAAACCTGTGTTAACTTGACCCAATCATCACCTGAGTGCACACAACTGACCTGCCTGTCATTGTGACATTTTCCCGTTGAATAAAGGGAGAAATGATCAAAGGTTTTGGCTGAGACCCATTACATGGAATAAAAGGCCTCAGTACATTGCTACATCCCTTGTGCCTAGAACAGTACCTGGTAACGATCAGATGTTAAGTAAAGTTTTTGAATGAATGAAGACACATAAATAGTATCAATTTTTCATTTTTGCATAATAAATTAATGAAAAAGCAGCTTAAAAACAACATATAATTATTATCTCACGGTTTTTGTGGATCAGGAATCCAGGCACAGTTTTTCTGGGTCCTCCACTCAGGGTCTCACAAGGCTGCAATCAAAGCATTGGCCAGGCCGCATTCTCATCTAAAGGGTTGATTAACAGAGAATCTATTCCCAAATTCATTCAGATTGTTGGAAGAATTTATTTCCTTGCAGCCATCAGGGTCCTTGGACCACATTTTGACAACTGCTTTACTAGAGTGCAAGTGTTATACTATATGTTATTGCAAATATCCAAAAAGAAACACACATTTACCTATATTAAGGAGGAATAGCAGAGGCTGATGAAACAACTGAACAGAAAGTATCTATGCCATGGTAAAACCATTTAACTCAGGTACTCAAAAGTATCACATAACAATTATACATATAATATATATATATTATATGTGATCAATTAAAATGGCAAAAAATAATTTAATTACTTGTGTTTATAAACATAGCTTCTGCATGAAGGGAAAATAACAAGGTTCCTTGGGAGTATAAAAGGTGAGAGAGCCATTAGAATGGAAATTCACATTCTATAAATACATTTTATTAAGTAAACATTATTACCTAGGAAACAAAACCCTGACATACCTGATGAAGCAGGTATTTCAGCCTGGATGATATGCCCATCTTAGACAAGAGGCTCAGAGGCCACCTGAATGGATGAAACCTACCTTAAACCTACTATGCATCCTGCCTCCTTCTAAGAAGCAGCCAACAATGAAGGAGAACTTCACGCTTTGAAGGAGTCACTTGTGGCTCTGCTTCTACCTGCTATTACATCACTCTTTGGGCCTCAGTATAACCTCCAAAATGGGGATAATTATACCTGCCTTACGGGCTATTGTGAGGGTCAGTTTAAATAAAGAAATTGTTTTACAAATGAGAACTTTCAATTTGCTCTAGAATATGTTCAGTGTGAATATAAAAATAAGTTAGTTATCTATCTTGGCATCTTAGTTTATCCTCCATATATAAACATGGTTTTTATTTTAACCCTCTCCAGTATTAAAAGACCAAAGTTTGATCCAATTGATACTGACTCCTCAGATTCCCATTACAAGAAAAAATAACTGAGTTGTGCTGAAAATGTTCACTTTCCCTAGGCTTCATTAGATCCAGTGACACCATGTGCATCTGGCAGGCTTTTCTGTTGTCAGGCCACAGCATTCCCCACCCTCCACCCATGCAGGAGCTTCAGCACATAAGGCCCTAGGAAGTCCATGACAAGTACATGGGGTGACTTGCCAATAGCACATGCACTATAAGTAAGCACATGGTGCTTAATGTTGCTGCTTTGTTCCACTATAATCATTCCAACTTGTTTATACTAGTAAAAGTTTGGAAACAAACAGAATATCCTGAATATGGGACTGGATAAAATACAATGGCATATCCTAACAAAAGAATACTATACAGCCACTAAATAGAATAAGGTACACTCTTGCTACGGGCATGGAATATGTCCAAAATATATTGTCGCTGGGAAAGAGGTAATGATGTAGAACACTGAATATAAAATGTTACTATTTGTGGGGGGAAAAAAGGAGAGAAACACTTGCATCTGTACTCATGTCAACAAACTTATAAATGTGTTTAACATGTGTAGATTATATAAAGACTGGAAAAGTATACCAAAAAAAACCCTGAAAAATTATTGCGTCTGGAAAATAAAATTTGGGCCTATTAGACAAGGACCAGAGGGAGACATCCTTTTTACTAGATTTGCTCTCAACGTTTGAATTTACGTCTGCCATTTGCAGGTACAACGCATCTGTATTTTGAACGGAAAAAGTCAAATAGCCTACCTCACTGTAGCCCTTTCTCAGTCGAGTAAGGAAGGGTCCCTGGTCATAGAAAGTTCAAACAATGGAGTGATGAAATAAAACGTAAATTGCCTTGGTGATGCAGCATAGAGCTGACCTCGAAACTCCCACCTCTCCCCGCGAGGCGGAGAAGCAGAGCGCCACAGATACCCCTCCTTCCTCTCCCGGCCCTCCTTCCGCAGATCAGACACCTTCGTGATGGAGAGTTCGTGGTACACAGTAGGCGCTCATTATCTGAAGCCTACTTACTTATTATCCTGCGGTTTTCCTCAGTGATTGAAGGAGGCTTTTGAAAGTTCGAAGCCATCTCTAAGAACCAGGAGGTAAAAGTTCTGGTCCCTTTCGGCCCGCGGGGTCCAGGCGGCGCAGCGCCCCCTGCCGGCCAAGGTGGCGGCCGTGGGAACCCGCCTGCTAGAGCAAAAGCGAGGGGAGGTGGGGTCGCCCCTACTCCGCGCCCCCTCCCCTCCTGGCAGCGCCTTGTCCTCGGGCTGTGCTTGCAAGTCTGAGGTTATTTTCTATGAAGGAAGCGGAGACCCTCGGGGTAGAGCCTCCAGACCCTTCTCAGGAGCCCGTGATCTGCCCCCGCGATGGCAGGGGCTTTGGGGGTGAAGAGACTCGAAGGAAAACTCTGTGGGCCCGGTCAGTCGGGGCTCAGGGTCAGCACCATCGGAGTTTTATTAGAGCGGCCGTGCGCAGATCGGTCAGTGAGCCCGGAGAGCATCATCCCACGGTGGGAGCATGGCTTTCCCGAGTAGATGCCCACCGTCCCATCACCACAGTCGCGTGTACTCAAGAGCTTGCTGACTCTCCGGGCCCGGTTTTCTTCAATCCCGCCCAGGAAGAGTGCGCGAGGAGTTTGGGGAAGAGGGGAGAACTAGCCAAGAAAACCGGCAAGGCTGGAGCAAGGCGCGAGCCCGGCACAGAATTTCGCAGCAGCACCTGCCCTCTGCTGGCGGGAAGGCGCATTTACACATGGCTCCGCTTTGGGGTCAAAGGCCCTCAGCCATCGGAGAGGCTGTGAGAGAGGCAGCCGGCTGGGGTCAGCGAGGGGTGCGGATTCCGGAGCGGAAGCGTTAGAAGGAAAGACTGAGGTACCAAACAAAAGGGGATTGGATCACCAGCACTTGTCCTACTAGGAAAGGAGGTGTCTACACCAGACCCCTATTAGGCCTCGTGGGTGATCAGTGTGGAGCTTCTGTTGCACAAGCAGCTAGCTGGTAAGGGCTGGCATGGAGCCTAAATCAGTCAGGGACCTTGACATCTCAGGAATATTGTGTCGTGGCAATTGATTTGAGGAGGCTTATTCAGCAAACATTTCTTGAGTACCTATGTGTGAGACACCGTTAGAGGTATGTGAGAGTCATCAGAGAATACAGCAGACAAAAAAGAGACAATAAACATAATAAATATGTAAGTTATATAGACAGGGCGATGAGCTCTACGGGGGAAATAGAGCAGGAAGGAGAATGGAGGGGTTGGGAAACTACGGGTAGCATTTTATTTATTTATTTGCCAGGGCAGCTTGTGGGATTTTAGTTCCCCTACCAGGGATTGAACCCAGCCGCCCTCGGCAGCCAGAGTGCAGAGTCCTAACCACTGGACCACCAGGGAATTCCCTACCTGTAGCATTTTAAATTAGGGGTCATGAAAGAGCCAGGAGACAGTGGTGTCCCAGACCCAACATGCAGATTGACACGACTATCTGTCTTGAGGGCATTGGGGCTGATCTCACAATGCTTTCCCTTGTTTGTGTCACAAGAAGCCCCATTGCCAGGTCAGCCTCATCAAGGAGGAGGGAGTGATCAACGATGCCTGATGCTGCTGAGCCTGGAGAATCAACCCTACTGGGGTGGGGAGGTCTTACTTCAAATGCAAGGAGTGCCCCCTAACCCTTACTAACGATGCTGAGGAGTCAATTGAGGAAATTTACAAAGTTCTTGGCCTAAAGAAGACTGTCTTGTTCAGGAGTGAGTAGGAAGAGGATACACATCTGAGTCATGTTCTCTGTCCTAGAAGAGGCAATGGGGAGATAGAGAGTAGGGCATCTCTGTCTCACTTCCCCTAGTTACCAGTCCCTCCTCCTCCAGACTCCAGGCCCTCAGGACTCTCCCTTTCTCCTCTTCCTCACTCGTCTAAGTACGCATTTGAGAAGCTCACTTTGTCATACTTTCCTTCCTCTTGTGTATCAAGTTCCAGCTCCTCCCTCCTTCCTTCCCTCTGTCCCACTACCTTGACTCTGCACGTTCTCCTGGAGATCTCTACAGGTTGTACATAGACCCACCTTGTTTTTTAAATAGTCACGTAGTACTTATGGAATCCTTGTTTCAAGGAGCCATGTGTTTCTTTCCCAGTTCTATCTCTACTTTTCTGTGTCAGCTAGATAAATCACTCTACCATTCTGGTCCTCAGATGTTAAATGAAGGACTTGGAACAAACGTCCCAGTTCCTTCCAACTGAGACTCTTGTAATTCTCTGAATTCCTGATAAAGGAGTAGGGGTGCGTGTGTGTGTGTGTGTGTGTGTGTGTGTGTGTGTGTGGTGTGTGTGTGTGTGTGTGTCTGTAATGGAATGTCTACAGAAAATGCAATCCTCATTTCTGAATTTTTCTACTATGTAAATCTTATTTTTTTTTAAAGATTATACCTAAATCCAGAAGAAAGTCTACAGAAAATGCAATCCTCATTTCTGAATTTTTCTACTATGTAAATCTTATTTTTTTTAAAGATTATACCTAAATCCAGAAGAAATAGCTCGATTACCTGAAATAAAATATATGTATGTATATGTGATGGTTAATTTTGTGTCATCTTGACTGGGCCATGGGGTGCCCAGATGTTCAGTCAAACACTATCTTGGGTATTTCTGTGAGGGTGGTTTTAGATGACATTAGTATTTAAATTGGTAGACTGAGTAAAACAGATTGTCTCCCTAATGTGGGTGGGCCTCATCCAGTCAGTTGAAGGCCTGAATAGAACAAAAAGGCTGACCCTTCCCCCACATAAGACAGAATTCTCCTGCCTGATGGCTTTCAAACTGGGACATCGGCTTTTTCCTGCCTTTTGACTCAAACTGAAACATCAGCTCTTCATGGGTCTACAGCCTGCCTGCCTGCCTGCCTTTGCATTAGAACTATACCAACAGCTCTCCTGGGTCTCTAGCTTGCTGACTCACCCTGGAGATCTTAGAACTTGCCAGCCTCCATAACTGCATGAATCAATTCCTTACTACATATCTCTTTATATATATTTAATAATATTGGTTCTGTTTCTCTGGAGATACCTGACTAATGGAGCATGTATATTTATTATTGTTATTGTTGCTTTACTATTATCGAGAAAAACATTTAACTATTATATTGCAGGCAGCATGCAAATCCTTACCCCTCAGAACTGTTGTTTAATTGAACAAGATAAAAGATCATCACAGAAGACTACAGGGTGATCTTAGGCCTCTGAGGCTGTCTAGATGTGAAGAGTGGCTAACTGGCTAATGCACCCGGGGATACCTGTCAGTCAGCAAACATTAATGGAGTAGTTCTGTTCTTGGCACTCTCCAGTGAGGTTCACCAACCTCTGGTCTAATAGGAAAACAGAAGGCCTAAAACTTATTAAACCTAAGAGAAAGCTTCGATGGGTGCTATACAGCCTAAAATATCTCAGCATCATTCACGATATTTATACCTTATGGAGTGTTGAAAATAAATGCCAAAAGGGTTGAAAATAACAAGAAAGCCACCACCTCTTTGATGCACCTATTTCATACAAGGCAATTGGGATTAAGCCTCACAATAATGCTGTCCAGTTGGTAACACTCCCTACACTTCCTAGTGTTTTCACCTGTGCTCAACATCCAGCATGACCCACCAGCAGACTTAGGATGTCTGTGTATCCAGAAAGAATTTTACTGTTTCCTTGGTAGAAAAGGGAAGGCAAACTCCTTGAGTGAGGTCACATGGTTGGTGAAGAGCAGAGCTGTGAGTCAAACTCTGATCTGTCTTTTTTTTTAAAGTCCATGAGCTTTAACAGACAAACAAGCTTGTTCCTCTCACGTGAGACTGAGGTGAAGTAGGAGATAACATTCCACACAGGAAAATATCCTGGCTTTGGAGAAAGAACATACCTTAACAATTAAGAGGCCCCAAATTAGCCTGAATGGCATCAAAAGGAAAGCCTTAACTACTAAAAATTACCACCCGTAACGACTATTGTTGAGAAACAAGTGGAATAGCTCAAACTGAGAAACAAGACAATTAGGGCATAGACCCAGGTAAGCCTGACTGTTTATCTAAGGGTTTCCGAGACATCAGATATCCTGCACCATAGCTCCATTCCATCTGTATTATTAATATTTCCTTTTTATCAACTCAGTTTTTCACACAGTTTTGTTCTAAGCAATAATACATATGAAACCACAGAGTTGACACACTGATTATTCATCACATTAAAATAAACCCATAACAATTAACACCTTAAATATTTCTCTGTGTACTCCTTACCATCAGTCAGCTCACTTCTCAGCAGTTGTACACTTTTCATACTTTATACTTCTATAAACAGCTTTCATACTTTTATACTTTTATAAACAGCTGTATCTCGAGGTTTAAGATACTTTTATAAACAGCTGTATACTTTTCATACTTTTATAAACAGCTGTATCTCGAGGTTTCAGTTGAAAAATTCTACCTGGAAAAATGCTTTCACAGAAGAATATAAAACCCAAGGACAGTAGAAAAAATGAAGCCCCAAATCAAAGATTTGGTCATATTTAATCAACTCTGTTCAAAAGAGAGGCTAAACCAAGCAGTGTTTATAATTATAAAATGTTATTACCACTGTATTAGGAAAGCCGTGTGCAGAAAGGTATTGTCAGTTGGCATCTCCCTTTCAGCAGGTTAAGGGTACACATCACAAGAGTACCCTGGGGGTGAAGAAATTGCAAGTGCTAGACATCAGATAACTTTGAGAAACCCTGTGGCCAATGTCCTCAACAGTTGTTTTTACCACAATGCAGAAGACTGTTTCCCAAGACTATATCTTACAATGTCCCTGGATTACAAATAATGACATTGGCTGATAATTCAGTGGCTGTTGATGTGGTGATTAAACTAATGAAATAACAGAACAAGCTCACATTTAGCAGTGTTTTGATACTAACGACAAAATCATGCTGAGAATCCAGTATACTTTCAATATGGGTTTGTATTAATTTCTTTTCAAACAAACATATCCTCAGCCCAAGATCTTTCCTGTCAACTAGGTCATTTGGATTTAATTTGAAGGCAATGGAGGGCAATTTAAAATGTGCAGAGGGAATCTATAGAGAAAACTATCAGAAAATGTGTTTGGGGATGTTCTCTGAATACAATCTAAAGGCGAATGGTCAAGGATAGGGTAGAGTATCATCTAGACTTCTCTCAGGACACTTAACAAGTCTGATGGCTCATAAACACAAATGTCTACAGGAGCCAGATAAGTATCATCACTGAGTGAACAGACAAGATGGGAGTCAGGAGGGAGGAGTGGAATCAGGGAAGAGTTCTTGAGCTTTTTAGAAGTGGCAGTTGCTACTCTGCTCTAGCTGATGGTTACATGGCCACATATTGGTGGGCTATTTTAAGGCAAACCAGGGATCCACATTTTCTATGTGAAAATCCCTGTTTGGAAAGGTTATCATAAACTCCAAAAATTATTTTTAAATTATTTTAAATTGCTAACAACAAAACCCACTGACTAGACCAATCAGATCAGCTCTTGAGCCAGGTAGACTGCTATGACTGGAATATATGGGTTTTGCCTCATATTAGAAACACTTGAGTAAAGCCTTGCTGCCCACTGAGACACTAAAGCATCACAGAAGGGGTACAATATACCTAATTCACTTTTATACCCTCATCACCTATAAAGATGCTTAACACACAATATATATGAAAAAACGTGCTTGATAGTCAAAGGAATTAAGGAATTCCACAAAACATGATGACAAAACAGAGTTCTACTAGCTTTGCCTTCAGTCCTGTCTAGGTCAACATTTGTGTCCATATTTATATAAGGACAACAATGGTAACAGGATCATATTTTCAGATGAGAATATAGAAAGGTAGTAAAAATTATGTGGATTAATTTTGTTGAAAGATTATAGTATGCCAGTTCAAGAGTCTAATTCCCATTTTTCTCACCTAGAAGCTGGGCCAGTGATTAAACCTCTATCTCTTAGCACTCAGTCCTTCTCCACCTTTGTGCATTGTTCCACACCAATTCCTTCACCTAGAATGCCCAGCCTTTCCGTAATGCTGAGCAAACCCCTGCTTATCCTCATGGCCCTGCTCTGATGGAGTCTCCTCCTGGAAGCCTTCCTGGACCTATCAGGGAAAGTAACTTCCTCCACCCCTTGAACTCCCACTAAGTCATGTTTATACAAGTGATATTACTTCTATCACAAAATCAGTTTCTCTACTTTCCACAGGCCACTTGGGGATCTAGACTACATTTCATGTATCCTGATATACCTTGTGGGTAACACAGTTTCAGGAATAGAGTACACTGTCCATAAATGGGTGGTTTACAAAAAAAGATAAAATTCCCAATTTACATAGTGAAATACAAGCAACTAAGAATGTACATGACAATTCTGTAGAAAACAGCACATATGTGAATAAATGCAAGATTCTAGAGGAGTCCTTTATACAGCACCAGATATTCATTCTTTTACAGATTTTACAGAAAGACTTTTGTGTTTTTTCAGGTTGTTAGTTGACATAGAGTAGAAGCAATGATCAGGTCCAGACTGAAAATCAGAGAAAGTAAATCCAATGCAAGTGAAACAGAGGAAGAAAACTCAAGAATTACTTAACAAACTGTTCTAACACTTTGCAAAACTGAACAGCAAAAAAATCAGAGTCAAGTTTCCAGCATCAGGAGGTGATGAGATGCAGAATGTTTATGTGAAGAGAAAACAAGGGGCATTACTAAAAACAAAAAGGAACCTGGGTTTCTCCTTTGCAAACAGCCTCTCCTGGCTCTATTTGTTCCAACTATTAGGACTCTTTTTGTTGGCCGCACCGTGGGGCTTGCGGAATCTTAGTTCTCCAACCAGGGATTGAATCCGGGGCCTCAGCAGTGAAAACGTGTAGTCCTAACCACTGGACCACCAGGGAATTCTGGGCCTGTTTTTATATAACATGGCTCTTTAGTGGGCTGGAGTAGGATTAAAGAGTTGAAGGGGGTTGGGGGAAGACTGAACTGGCCTGTAGAATCTCAGGAGATTTTATTGATATCTGATGCCATAGTACTTTCAGAGCTTGAATAAAGGCACCTTACTGAGTTCAAAATGGAAATTTGGGGGCTTCCCTGGTGGAGCAATGGTTAAGAATCCACCTGCCAATGCAGGGCACAGGGGTTCGAGCCCTGGTCCAGGCAGATCCCACATGCCGTGGAGCAACTAACTACTGAGACTGCGCTCTAGAGCCCGTGAGCCACAACTACTGAGCCCGTGAGCCACGACTACTGAAGCCCGCGTGCCTAGAGCCCGTGCTCCACAACAAGAGAAGCCACCACAATGAGAAGCCCACGCACCACAACGAAGAGTAGCCCCCGCTCACTGCAACTAGAGAAAGCCCGCACACAGCAATGAAGATCCAATGCAGCCAATAAATAAATAAACAAATGTCCCTTTTAAAAAAAATAAAAATATAAATTTGGAACAAGGTTTGTACAAGAAAAAGAAGATAGCACCTCCCATAACACATTCCACTCCTCTCCTTGTTTTAGCCCTTAACACAAGACTTGGCACATCTAATGCAGTCAGTAAAGGATTCCACAAATTCAGAAATGAAAAATAATTTCCATATCATAAATAAATATATTTTCTCATTACATACCTTTCTCTGCTCTCTCTTTTCTCTCTCTTTTTCCATCCCTTTCTTCTCACGTTTCTTCTTCATTCTCTAGACAACCTCCTGGGCTGAGTAGCTAGGTTGCCCATGTTGGTTCCTAGCGATTCTCATAAACACTGACAGATCCTTCCAGAATTCTCTCTTGAATCAGTTCCTGTTGCAGGGTAGTATATTAGAAATGGTATTTCTAGAAGGCATGGAGAAGTTAATGATGAACCCAAGTTTCCTGGGGATTCCTCTCCAGAGACTGGAATAGAAACTGCTAAATAAGTAAGTTGTTGAACAATGGAGGCCCCTGACCCAGATGACTACATTTGGGATAATTTTAAGATTTCCTTCAGAGAGTCATGAACTGAGAGCAGGAAGACTCCTACAGCCTCTCACTGCCATGGCCACTCTGGTGCCCATGTCGAAGTCCCAGGTCCTTAGGAGAGATATGGGAGATTCCCAGTGGGTGTCCAATCCTTTGTACCTCTACAGAAGCTCCTTTATGAGCAAGACTCATGTTCTGAGGATGTCAGGGATCCATTCATGCCAACCCATGCAGAGATGAGCACTGCTGTGACACTGTGTGGACTGGAGTTCTCCTACTCCCTTGTCCTGTATCTGTAGGGAGCCCTGGCAGGGTCTACCCAACCAGTTTTTTTTTTAATGTATGAGCCCTCTGGAACCAGCTTGCTCTCTTCAACATAGGTTTTTGCCAAAGGAGATACCCTAAACATACGGTGCACCCCAGCTCCCTCTTCAGAGGCAGCCCGGAATAAATGGGAACACTTGGCTTTTGAGGGAGACACTCCTGGTTCTGCCGCTATTGTCTGTTAACTGTGTGGGCCTCTGTTTGATCACCTTTAAAATGAGACTAATGGGGACTTCCCTGGTGGCGCAGTGGTTAAGAATCCGCCTGCCAGTGCAGGGGACACGGGTTCGAGCCCTGGTCCGGGAAGATCCCACATGCCGCGGAGCAACTAAGCCCGTGCGCCACAACCACTGAGCCTGCGCTCTAGAGCCCGCGAGCCACAACTACTGAGCCCAAGTGCCACAACTACTGAAGCCCGTGAGCCGAGAGCCCGTGCTCTGCAACAAGAGAAGCCACCCAATGAGAAGCCTGCGAACCGCAATGAAGAGTAGCCCCCGCTCGCCGCAACTAGAGAAAGCCCGCACGCAGCAACAAAGACCCAAGGCAGCCAGAAATAAAAATAAATAAATTTTTTTTTAAATGAGACTAATGGTATCTACCTCATGGGTCGTCATGAGGGTTAAATGAGTCAATTTATGTAAAGTGCTTACCCCATAGAAGTTGCTTGAAAATGAGAGCTTGCAATTTGCTCTAAAATTCTCTAAAATATGAAACTAAATTAGCTGTTCTTACTTGTATCTAATTTATCTGACACATATAAATAGGTATTTGCTTTCTCTAGTATTAAAAGACCAGAACTTTGAAACTATAATGCTGACTCCCATGTGCAGATATGTCACTGGGCTCTCATAACAAGGAAACGTCCCCTGGTCGTGTTGTTATGTTCTGAAAAATAATAGTCTCCCAGGCTTCCTTGGGGTCAACGATACTGGGTGCATCTGGAAGACCTGGTGCTGCCAACTCATAACTCCCCCCCACCCCACAGCTTGCAGGAGCTTCAGTGCTGGGGTCTTGGGAACATTAATCATGTATGGGAGTGAGCTTGTCAACAGCTGAATACAAAGGGTTTGATGTTGCTATTTAGTTCCAGGATATACATTCTATCTTGTTTCTAGCAGTAAAAGACTGGAACAAACTGTATGACTGTATCTATGATTAAATAGCCATAGAAGAGAATACCATGCAGCCATTAACTAGAGTGAGGTACATCCTTCGCCAAAACATAGTAGTTAAAAAATAAGGTGCGGAACACTGTATATGATACTACTATGTGTGGGGTAGATGGAAGAGATACAAACACACACAAACCTCTATACATACCAATAAATGTATATAGGTGTATAAGCATATATATTATGTATAGACTGTGAAAAGATACAAGGAAACTAAATATTTGTTGCTTTTGGAAAAGAAACTGGGGCCTAAAAGACAAATATTAAAGGAAGATATTCTTTTCACTGGATACACATCGCTAATTTTTGAGGCTATATTTTTACCATATGCCCATACTATCAGAGATAGAGATACAAATGATGATAGTGAGAGAGAGAGACAGAGAGAGGGAGAGAGAGAGACACGCTCACAGAGAACGCTTGCTCTTGGAGCAGAAAAGAGAAGCGCTCTGCTGATACTCTCTTCCTCCTCCCCTGGTCCTCCTCCATCTTCACTCTACTGTTGGCGGCTCACGGTAATCAATGGATGCTCAGTAGACGTGTCTGCTGCTGCTGTTCTCTCTTTGAAAAAGTGTGACTCTCCCAAGGCAGCAGTAGAATAAGGCAGGGGGCCAGTTCGCCGCGGAAGGGTAAAAATCTTGTACTTTGGCAGCTGATCTGTTTTAAGATATTTAAATCCTATGTGTCTATTTCTCTGTTGTTCCTCTCAGGGCTCAAAAAGGCTTTTTAAAAGATAAAGCCGGTCTCAGCCTTGCTAAGCAGAGCCAAGAGGGAAATTTCGACCTGCTGCTCTGGGCTCGTGGGGAGCTAGCAGCATAGCGCCCCCTGCCTGCCGGTGCGGTGCGCGGCGCCTCCGCCAGAGAAGAGGGTAGAGCCGCCAGAGGAAACGCTGCCAGCCAGGGTCAGTTTTATGAGAACAGCTCGTGAACAAATTGCCTCCATGACTCAGAGAGCATAACCCTAGGGCGGGAGCAAGGCTTCCCGAAGTAGATGCTGCCCCGCTCCCACCCCACGCACTGCGAACCCTGCGAAGATTCCCCAGGCGAAAGGGGGACCAGGAAAAAGCCGGGCAAGGGGCAAGTCTCAGCCTAGGATGTCACCGGGACCCTGCACTCATCTGGCAGGAAGGGCAATCACGCGCGGAGGAGACAGCATAGCCATTCTCCCGTCGTACACCCATGTCTCCTCACCCCACTCCCTGTCACTTGAGGCGCCCTGAGAGAGATGGTGGGCTGGGGTCAGTGCAGATTCGGGGAAGAAGTCTAACGAGGGGGAGCACCACAAAAGGCTGTCCAATTAAGGCGCTGGGGCGCTGAGATCCTCAGACGGCCCACGGAGGACCCGGTGACCCGGGAGGCCAGCCCTCCAGATGAACCTGCTGGTTCCGCACACAGGCCACGCGGATGTGCCAGGACCAGATCCTAAGACCTGTAAGGACAGTCAGAGCGCTAGGACCCCTGAGGTACCACTTGGTGGTGAGTTTTCAGAGGCGGAAAACTCATTCATTCCGGCACCTGGTAGGTATGGCGCTGCACGTCATTTATCCTTTGCAAGCTCTGGCGAAGGAAGGTATTGAGGGACTTGCAGACCCTAGAGACCACTCCCCTGTGCTGCACCATCACATGGTGGTACTGACTGGACCCACGCGGGATCCTGGACCTGGGGTAGTCGTGATGACGCTGTGGGAGTCCTGGGCCTGGGAGAAAAACAGTCTGATCTAGCAGCAGAAACTGGAGGAGGGTCCACGTCATAACCGTGTTTTCTGTGAAAGGCACGCAGTGAGAATGTCTCTTCCCTGAGACACAGTATCTTCCCTCCTCCTAGTCAGGAAGTGTAGTACTGCAAGTTCTCGCCACTCTCTGTTGGAATTTTTCTGACACTCCCTCTTCTGCACCAGTTCAGACACTCACTTGGCCACCCCCTATTCTACTTGACCCATCTCCTTTTTCTTCCCTAGGGCTTCCCCTTCCTTTATTCCCATCCCTCTGCACTGGCCCAGCACATTCCTAATCACAGTGCTGGGGTCTAGATTTCTTCGAGGAACTGAGGTAGAGGGAGCTGTCACACAAGAAGAGGGCCACATCCCACCTCCTTCTAAACGTGGTGCAGAGATCCCATCTTATCACAAAGCATCTATGATCCTCACCTAATCGCTCCTCAGTAATTGCCATAACTTACATTTGTGGAGTGGTTTAGAGATTACAGAGCTTTTTTTTTTTCTTTTTTTTCCCCATCTGATCCTCACCACAACCTTATGAGCTAAGGCAAGCATTTTTACAATCCCATTTTATAAAGAGATAACTGACTCTCAGAAAGTTTCAGCGACCTGCCCGAAGTCAGACAGCTAAAAAGTGAGAGGCAGGCTAGAATAATGGTGAGCCCTACAAATTCAATAAAAATAAAGTTCTCCACCATTAGAAACCTGCCTCATGCTGCAAACTAAGAAAGCCTCCCCAGCCTCCTCTTCCTCTTATGCTCACTTTGCCTTATTTATAACTACCTCACTCAGCCCCTTACCCACTCTTCTCCCCAGGACCACAGAAGGGTCACCACGGCTATTGCTACCCCTCCAGTGAGAATCCTCACTTCCACAATCTTGATCTCATGTGTGCAGCCCCCTTTACTAGGCCCTGGGGCTGAGGATCTCGCAGAGTTAGAGTTGAGGATTCTGTGGCTGGAGAAGTGTTGAGGGTCTTTCCTCCCAAGGTGTATTGTTATATTGCCCAGGGAGGGAGGGACTGGATGTGGTGGGGCTGAGTAAGGAGTACTGTCCCATTATCTTCCAGGGATGAAAGTCAAGACTTTCCGTCTTGACACTCAGATAGGACCTCAAGCAATATGTGACGAGACTGCATAGCAGGAGCCCAGTGGTCCTTGGGGAAATCAGACCCAGGCATGGCCTGGAGGGTGAAAAAAAGCAAATAGAAGGCAGCCCCAACTCCCGGACTCCCCAGACAATTGTCTCCTCTCCTTGAGCCTCTTTTTTGCCACAGGATGTAATGGGAAGGAATCCAATTGTTCCATTTCATCTGGAAGAGCAGTGGTAAGGAAGAAGAGAGTCTAACTAGAAAGCATAAATCCTTTCACCAAATGCAACCCAGTCTGAGCAACCAGCCAGCCTCCACCCTGACTGTCCTCTCCCCTCAGTAGCCCTGGGGATCTCTCATTTGAAGCCAGGAAATCGAAGGGTCTGGGAAAAAGAATATTCACAGATTCCCGGTGAAGAAGAGTCCCCCAGAGTCAGCTGGAAGGAAGGGAAGAGGGCCTGAGGATGGAAGGTAGGAAGAGCAGGAGCTGAGATCTGAGGGAAAGAAATGGTGCTGACTGTGTAAGTAACGCTGCTCCCTCTAATGCCCTCCCAGGTTCCATGATGAAAAATCCTAACCCCCTAGTCCTCTTCTCCTTCCATCATGAGAGCCAGAACTTTGGTCTCAAGACGTTTTTGGCCACAGTCCACACTTGGGGACAGCTCTCTAAATGCCTCACCAACCTCATGCACTGCAGGCTGGGTCACCCTCTTGCTCAGCCAAGTCTTTGCTTTTCTATTAGTTGGTTCTTTCAGCCTGACCACTCAGCCCTGATTGGCCTTCTTCCTCCTGGATTCAGGGCTCCCCCTGTGATTCAGACCCTATTCTGATCTGCCACAGGCGCTTAGACAAGAATCATTATCCCTCATCTGGAAAACTGAAGTAAAAGATAGATACACATTCATTTATGATGCATGGTCCATAGCACTTGCTAAGCAGATCTTTACCGAATGAAATGGAGCCACCCCCTAGGCGAAAGGAGAGTGCCTGGGTCCCTAAACCCGGCATCTCAGCCATCTAGCCATTCACAGCATGGTGGGGTGATAACAGGGCTTCTCCTATTCATAGAGCTCTCCAGGGTCTCCCAGATCCCTATGCTGGCATCTACATGATCACTGCTAGAGAGTGCTTTCTCATATGTCTATATGACTTTGGGACAAATGTACTGCAATTGTGACCCCATTCAGCTTGTTCTTGTTTTTGGAGGAGATGGAATATAAAAACAAACTACATGTTGACTCTTCTTAGTGTTGCAAAACTTTTTCTTCCCCAGGCCCTCTCCTTTAACTTTTCCTTTGGGTTATAATTCTCAGGCTTTCAGTCTTCCCATCTCACTCTTGGCAATGTTGGTGACCAGGATTAAGTCCATTCTTCTCTGGAGACAGTTAGTGTGTGTTCCCATCACTTTCTCCTATACTGTGGCCTGACTCTCTGCTCTGCCAAGGCACCAGGGGCCCCATGCCAGATGGAGCTGCCATGGGAAAGGGAAAGGATCATGTAGGTCTTGCCTGTCTTGTGCCCTGTGGCTCTAGCTGCCAGTCTCTCCTACCCAAGAAGTCATCTCTGCTTCTTATTAGGGGCTCAGGGATTACTGAAGTCCTGCATTGTGTTAAAGAGACCCAGGGAATGCAGCTCATGCTTGCCAGCTGCTACTGCAGGGGAGTTTGTAGCCAAGGTGGCATGATTTGCCTATGTCTATCCCAGGGAAGCGAAGGGATGAATATGCACCTCTAGGCAGAAAATAAAAACCAGAGTCAAGGGAAAGAAACTAAACGTGTAAAAAGTTTTTCTAAAGTCAGCCTTGAGAATGGTTGAATAACTTTCTGAAATCACTTCCAGGCCTATCCTCTAGCCAAGCTGAACCATGGACAGCCACCTCCAGGTCTTATTCTGGCTCTGCCTGGAACATCCTTCCCCACGTGGTTTTCTAGGGTAATTATTTATCCTCCCAGATTCAGTGTGGCGTCATCTCCTGCAGGAAACCTTCCCTGTCCCCTGCCACACACTCACCAGACCTGCAGTTAGGCCCCCATCTTCCCCATTCACCTGTGTATTATTATTATCTGATTATTGGTATGTTTTCCCCCAGCCGACTGTCAGTTCCTGAAGGGCACAGTATGCAACACCAACCTCTGATGTCTCTGCCTAGAATGTTATCTGTCATTTGGAAGGGACTCTATAAATGTTTACAGAATAACAAAATTGGGATCAATGGATCAAAGAACACAAACAATCCTTTGGGCTCTTGATAGATTGCAAACTGCCCTCCAAAATGTTAACACCTATTTATAATGCCATCTGCTGTGGAATATAAGTTTCACTGCAACCTTGCTATTTTAATAGGAGAAACTGTGTCCTAATGCTTTTTTGTTGGGGGGGGGCGGTTATTTTTGGCCGTGCCACATGGCGTGCGGGGATCTTAACCTGATCCCTGACTAGGGATCAGACCCATGCCCCCTGCAGTGGAAGTGCGGAGTCTTAACCACTGGCCCATCAGGAAAGTCCCTATCCTAATGTTTTAACATGTATTTCTTTGCTTCTGAGATTAAATAGTTTCCCCAATGTTTATTTCACTAATCATAATCCTCTATTGTGAACTGTCTCTTTATATCTTAGTAATCATTTTCTGACAGCTTGCCAAGGCTACAGCCAAATTTCTTTCTCCCCTTAAGCAAGGAGCCACAGGCCCAACCTTGCAGTTGAATGAAGGACTTGTTTCCTAAGCTCTGTAGATCCATATCAACATGCCCCAGAAGTGCAGCTTACAACCTAAGTTTGCTACAGGCCCAAGACAGGTAAGATTCTCCACGTTACAGACTTTATTTCCTTGGTAGGAGCTACAGATAAGAATTACAGTCTGACAGTTTTCAGCAGATGCCTAAAATTTATGGAAATGTGCAAGTCTGTAAAAAAAAAAGATCCATCCCAACTATCCCTTGAAATTTGCCAAGTCTGTTCTCTAGAACTTCTTCCCTTAAACCTCTAGATGGAGAGGGAAAGCAGGAGTAGGCAGCAGGTGGTTTTGCCAGAGCACAGGTCAAGGACATGCCCACACTGAAAACTTCTTAGCCAGCTTTGCAGTCAGCTGGTTAAGTTGTTGCGATATAAATTTGAAAGACAAAGTCTTTTTCTCCAAAAAATGTGGCCTGAGATCCTATTCTATCCCTATACCTCTCTGGCATGAGGGAGGCCTCTCCCGTTTCCTCTGATAGATAGTTATGTAAAGCGCGTTGTCACCATGGTAACAATGACTTTTCACAGTACATGCTAACTAGAGAGCATTAGGGCAAATTTCTGGGTACTGTCTCAAGCCACACAATGTGCTTGGCACACCATTCACAGCCGCCATTCAGGCTGTGAAGCCTGCTGCAGTTCATTTCAAAGTTCACATGTACGGCTAGTCCCCATTTTAGGCCAGAGCTCTTTATCCCTTGATCTCTGAAGAAGCAGGGTTCTTTCAATCTGAACTCTGGGTCCAGCCTTCATGGCTCAAGTAGAAACTACCCTCCTTAGGTCCATACAAGTCAACTTGAGAGCTCATCTGTGTTCTGTTTAGAGAACATTTCTAAACTAGTCTCTTCCTGGCCGACAATTCTAACCTTTTCCTGCCCTGAAAACATTCTCTTCTTTTTTAAAAGTTCACCAACTATAGAGCATCCAGAGAGCCAGCAACACATCTCTTTCAGGAACTCATCCAATTCACTCAAAAAATTTTTTGATCAGATGCTTATTAGGAATCTGCTATGACTATGTGCCTGACTTTGCCTAAGTGCTGAAGATATAGCCAGAACTACCCTTAGGCCCAAGAAAGGAGAGCCCCTTCCCTGGGCCCCACATTTGAGGAAGCGCCAGAAGTAAATAATGTAGATATATAAATAATAAATTTACTAAACAACAGATGTGCCTCTGTTACTTGGGATCCAGTGCAACCCATCATCCTAAACTTCTGCTTTCGGGACTGACATGGCTCTAATCCAGGGGAAACACTTTTCCACATCTCTTGCCCAAATCCTTAAAGGTGACTATGTCGAGTGACAAGACTCCTTATAGATTGTGCCTCTTCCAGGATAGGAGACAGGCACTGCTTCCAAATACAGGAAGGACTAGGCAGCAGAAGCATATAGGAAAAAAAAAAAAAAAAGACAAATTTGTCAAATTCTTCCTCTCAGAGAGCATGACTGCAATGCATTTTTTTTTTTTTTTTTTTTGCGGTACGCGGGCCTCTCACTGCTGTGGCCTCTCCCGATGCGGAGCACAGGCTCTGGACGCGCAGACCCAGCGGCCACGGCTCACGGACCCAGCCGCTCCGCGGCATGTGGGATCTTCCCGGACCGGGGCACGAACCCGTATCTCCTGAATCGGCAGGCGGACTCTCAACCACTGCGCCACCAGGGAAGCCCCTGCAATGCATTTTTATATTTTGAAGTAACATGGTACAAAGCACCTATTTTCTTTTTTCCCTTCATGTTCCAATGCACAGTTCTGAAGGTACTGAAAAATTAGCACAATATCCCCAATAGTTGTACATGGCAGCTGAGGCACAGTTTGCAATAGCCAACAATGTCTTTACTCTTAAATTTGTATATGTAGGTTTGGACAATATGTGTGAACTTGATACGAATTCTTTATAACTATCTATGTATCTAGATAATGCTTTAAGAAATGGTAAAAATCACAATGTAATTTATAGTACTTTATATAATAAAATAGTCCTTAACATTTAATGTGATCATGTTAATTTAACATATGCAACCCCATTACAGTGTGAGAACATGGTATATAGAACTACCAATTCATTTCCAAATCTAAGTATTGCTTTAAGAACTGTATTAATACCAGTTGCTATGGACTTAACAGAGCAAAATATTTTCAAATTACATTAATTTTTAAAAACTAATAACTACAATGATTCAAGAAAGACTGGCTAATTTGACATCAATTGCTGTCCAAAGAACATAAATTATGTAGAAATCTGGACTGTAACAACACAGTGATTTTGCTGAAATGAGGGCAAAAAAAATTTTTCAGCTGTGCCTTTAGAAGGTTGATCTGTCTGCCCTGCTTCCTTTAAACAGAAGACATCCCACACACCATCAATTCTCTGCTGCTTTCAACTCCAGTGATCTTGCCCAGACTTTGGAAGGAGAAATTGGAAGGGACATGATTATATGGAAGTTAGAGAGCTATTTCTGGTACAGAGGATTTGTATGGCTAGAGAAAGGAGGCTTGAGGAGAAGCACATTAGATTCCGAGGCTCTTCACATGTTTCTGGGTCACTGATGCTATCAGCATTTGAGGTCAATGAGCAGAGGCTGGAGATTTCAAGCACGGGTGGATCATGCATTTTTTTGCCCCCTCCCATCCCAGGGGCCTGTAGATTCCCCTTTAGCCTCCTCTGCTTTCAGCCATACTTTCAATGACCATTTCCTTTTCTTTTCCCAAGATCCTTACCAACCAGGACTGGAATCATCTTTAGTTTGAACCATATTGTATCAAGAGCTGGAACAGAGCTAGAGAATGCTTCATAGAGAGAACATCAGGATCAGAAAAAGGAACAATTTTGATCATTTTCGAAAGCTCTGAATCCCCAGCAAGGAGCCAGAGAGGGCTCTAAGGAAACAGAAGATGAACAGAAGTGATTTCTGAATGAGCTGGAAATGAGGAAGAATGGAATAAGAACCATAGGACAGGAGGGAGAGCTGAGTTAGTTGGGGTGTGATAACTAGAAACCAAATTCAGGATTGACTCAGGAAGGGACCTGGGAGCTGGGGAAAGTTAGGAAGAACCATGCCAACCACAGGGGGGCACTGAATCCCCGTGGGCTAGCCTGGAGTGTGCAGGACCAACAAAGTAGAGAGGTCAGTCAAGGACAGCAAAGCCCTTCTCCCTTGCTCCCAGCAGACAGCATCTCTCCCTCTACCTAACTCTTGGGTTTCTTACAGATGCAGAAGCATCTGTAGGAGAGAGACACACACAGTCACCACCCATTTCACACACATCCTCCATGACAGATACACACACACGCTCTCTCCTATGTACGCACAGCTGTAATTTACTCCCTCTTCCGAAGATTACCCTGCTAACAGTGTTATCTTTTTAGGCAAATGTACTGAGAAGACCTGCCTTCCCTTCGGGAACGAGCAACAGCAGCTATTTAAGCACTGCTTGCTGCCTGCCCCGTGTGTGGTTAGCCTCCCCGTTCCTGGCCATCATGGAGACACCTGCTGCTGATCAAAGAAGTTGGATGATTTCTGGAAATTATTGATAATCATGAGAAAAACCCTCCTTTTTGTTATAAAAGCAACTTGCCCCTTCTACTCAGGGAGCTAGCACTTTTTTCCCCATCTTCTCCCTTGTGCACAAGCTCTCTCTCTTTTTTTTTTTTTTATAAATTTATTTATTTATTTTATTTATTTTTGGCTGCGTGGGGTCTTTGTTGCTGCACGCGGGCTTTCTCTAGTTGTGGCGAGCGGGGGCTACTCTTCGTTGCGGTGCGTGGGCTTCTCATTGCGGTGGCTTCTCTTGTTGTAGAGCACGGGGTCTAAGCACACTGGCTTTGGTAGTTGTGGCACGTGGGCTCAGTAGTTGTGGCTCACCAGCTCTGAAGCGCAGGCACAGTAGTTGTGGTGCGCGGGCTTAGTTGCTCTGCGGCATGTGGGATCTTCCCGGACCAGGGCTCGAGCCTGTGTCCCCTGCATTGGCAGGCGGATTCTTAACCACTGTGCCACCAGGGAAGTCCTATGTTTTTAATTGAAGTATAGTTGATTTATAATATCATGTTAGGTTCAGATTTGTTTCCCTTATAGTTATTACAAAGTATTGAGTATAGTTCCCTCTGCTATACAGTAGGTCCTTGTTGGTTGCCTAAGAGTCTTGTGGAAGCAATTATTCATTTCTGTGGTATTGCTGTCCAAAAATACGGAAAGGGCCTGATAACACCCTCACATATACACACATAGCTGTAATTTACTCCCTCTTCCGAAGATTACCCCAATAACAGCTGTTGCCAGTCAAGGCTGCTGCTGGTTGGAGTTCTTTGTCTTTTCCTCTTGTTCTACCACAGCTTAAAAATATCAGGGCTTTTAATGGTACTCTGTCTGTGCTCATACTAAGCTTGTATGTTCTTCCTGACATCAAGCTTTGCCTCATGAGAGAGAATGGAAAAAAAAAAAGAAAGAAAGAATGGCAGGAGACCAAGGGAGAAGTGAATGATGATTCATCTTGGAAAAAATATTCTTGGATCAAAAGTAGAGGTTTCAGGGGGTAGGGTTGGGCAAAATGGATGCAGGGGGTCAAAAGGTACAAACTTCATTACTTATTCAATGAAATGAATAAGTAATGACAGCATGGTGACTATAGTTAATGCTGTATTGCATAACTGAAAGTTTCTAAGAGAGTAGATATTAAAAGTCCTCATCACAGAAAAAAAAAAAAAAAGAGGAGAGGGTCTTTGGACGGTATGTGTTCCCAATCAGCTTTCTGAAAGACAACAAAGAGAAAATTTCAGTTATGCAGAGAGTAAAGCATTTATTCTGAGGGATCCCTGGGGAAAAGAAGTGGACTGACCCTCTCAAAAGTAGTCAGGAATTCTCTGAGCAGCCCTGGGATTTTAAACATCCCTCTATCAATATCACTTACTGGGAGGAAGAGTACAAAATTCTAGACAAATGTGCAGTCCCCACTGCAGCAAGAAGAGGATCCTGTGAGGCTGGAAAAGACCTCAGAATGTCTGATTTAAGGGGCAAATATTTTAAATAACATTTTTTTTAAATGTTTCTAATTAGAGAAGTAACACATATTCAATAAAGAATTGTTAGGAAATTTGGAAAAGTTACAAATCTTAAAAAAAAAAAAACCTAGTCAGCTGTAACCTCACCAACCACTCTTTATATTTGCAAATTTCCAACCAGTACTTTTTTCTGATTATATTCAAAACTAAAATGCGTGATATGATACATATTATTTCATGTCCTGCTTTTTTATTATTTTTTAAAAAATTTTTTGGCTGCTTTGGATCTTCGTTGCTGCTCGTGGACTTTCTCTAGCTGCAGTGAGCGGGGGCTACTCTTCGTTGCAGCGCGCTGCGTGGGCTTCTCGTGCTGCGGAGCACGGGCTCTAGGCTCACGGGCTTCAGTAGTTGCGGCACGTGTCATGTTCTGCTTTTTTGCTCAGCAATATAAAAGGAATGTTTTTCCACTCCCATAAACTTTCTCCTAGGGAGGAATTTATAGCAGCTTAGTTCGCCATCCTACGTTGGTGCCATCACACGTTTAATCTTTCTCCTACTGCTGAGTATTTCAGTTATTTTCCCTACTCAGGACAGCAGCCTGAGAGCTGATAACTGAAATGTTGCCCTCAGTGGTGGTGGCCTTTCCTGATGAGCTCTTTCAAGGGCACGTGATCACCAGGGTGGGGACTTGTTCTGCTTAAAGTCCTTGGTTTTTGTTTCAGTTTAGAGTGTTAACAACATACCTCGGTGCTGGTGAAACAAAAGGGATATCTGGGCCAGCCTCAATGGCTGTTGGTATTTCACAGATAAAACACTGAAAATTCAGGATGGATGGACCAAAGCAACCCCAGACTTACCATGTGCTTGCTTGACTTCACCTACTTACAATTTCATTCTACTAAAACTTTTCTCGAGGTGAGCAAAAAACAAAATGAATGTACTGTTCCAGAATTTTTCTTTACCTATTTTATAAAAATGGTCATTTTTTTCCACTTTCTGCCAGATTTCAAAGATGACAGCACAGCTTGACTCAGTGAGTGGTGTCCCCCAGTGTAGGGATGTTGCAGCTCTCCTCCATCCCCCCACATAGGAAGGAAACACTCCTTGCACTATTTTTCTCCTATTGGTGAGGCTCTGCTCTAAGCCACTCACATATGTCCCCTTTCACATAGTACGATCTTTACTGTCATAATTTTTTTTTTTTTTTTTGTGGTACGTGGGCCTCTCACTGTTGTGGCCTCTCCTGTCGCGGAGCACAGGCTCCGGACGCGCAGGCTCAGCGGCCATGGCTCACGGGCCCAGCCGCTCCGCGGCATGTGGGATCTTCCCGGACC
>NW_021146716.1:24144-25000 GCF_002837175.3 Physeter macrocephalus
CCGGGGCACGAACCCGTGTCCCCTGCATCGGCAGGCGGACTCTCAACCACTGCGCCACCCGGAAAGCCCTGTCATAATTACTTTTAAGAATTTTTTTAAAAAAATACAGTATTTAGAAACAAAACAAACAAACAAAAGTTTGCCTTTAGGTTGATGACAGGGGGTAGGGGATGGTCACTCAGCTCCTTTGGATAAATCCGGCCAGCCCAGGCTGTGGTCCTAAGTTGGTGGAAAGATTGAGTAGCAATAGGAGACTGCTTATAGCTCTACAGCACATGGGACAAATCAGACAGATGCCAGCCAGCTCATACTGGACACATATGGTGATTTGTGCGATTTGTTTAGGTATTTTTAAAAGGATGCCTCGGGCTTCCCTAGTGGCGCAGTGGTTGAGAGTCCGCCTGCCAATGCAGGGGACACGGGTTCGTGCCCTGGTCCGGGAAAATCCCACATGCCGCAGAGCGACTTGGCCCGTGAGCCACGGCTGCTGAGCCTGCGCGTCCGGAACCTGTGCTCCGCAACGGGAGAAGCCACAAAAGTGAGAGGCCCGCGTACCGCAAAAAAATAAAAAAAATAAAAAAAGGATGCCTCACTTCCCACTGAAGTGAATTGTTTTGACAAAGGGTTTTCACTTCACTTTGTCAAATTATAAACATATTGTTATTTTAAAGTTTCATAAACATGTTTATGTAAATCTTACTTTTAAACCTGTTTTCCAGAGAAATTTTTTAAAGTAGAAAATGTGTTTACATCTGAAATAAGTAATGTGACAATCTTGTTTGTCTTTGTGGAAGAACTGGTGAGGACCTAGGGTCAGGTTCCCGGCTGCCTGCAGTAACCCTCAATCCCTGGTGTG
>NW_021146717.1:0-25000 GCF_002837175.3 Physeter macrocephalus
TGTATTCCATTTTATACTTAACATTAGAATATAAATTTTCCTGTTATCTCAAAATCTTTATAGATGTAAATTTCAATTACTAGAAAAGCATTTATGAATTGTACTCTATAACCTAACTATCTAATCCATAATTCAGAAATGGAATATTGGGTCAAAGGTATGGCTATTTTAAGGCTCTTTTTAAAAAAAATTTATTTATTTTATGTATTTATTTTTGGCTGCATTGGGTCTTCTTTGCTTTGCGCGGGCTTTCTCTAGTTGCGGCGAGCGGGGGCTACTCTTCGTTGCGGTGCGCGGGCTTCTCACTGCGGTGGCTTCTGTTGTTGCGGGGCGTGGGCTCTAGGCACGCGGGCTTCAGTAGTTGTGGCACGTGGGCTCAGTAGTTGTGGCTCGCGGGCTCTAGAGCACAGGCTCAGTAGTTGTGGCTCACGGGCCTAGTTGCTCCACGGCATGTGGGATCTTCCCAGACCAGGGCTTGAACCCGTGTCCCCTGTACTGGCAGGCGGATTCTTACCCCCTGGACCACCGGGGAAGTCCTATTTTAAGGCTCTTGATCCTTATCCTTATCATGGAGCCAGCCAGTGGCAGAGCCAAGGCTATAAGCCATAGCCCTGACCTCTCCTTCAAAGGCCAAGTCCACTGGCCTTAGGTCCTCCAGACAGTGGAGGAGACACAGCCTCCTTCCTTCTGGCCCAGGGTCATTCTCAGTGACCCCGCCTCAGGTTTGCCTGGGACATTCTGCTGTGGGTAACCATGACCCAAGGTGGTGGATGAAGCCACCTTCGCTCACTGATTGGGGTTATGGTGGGAAAAGACAGCCCTTTGCTGGGCCCCTGCAGAAGTGGAGCTAAAGGACAACATTCCTTTTGGTGAAACTCTGTCAAGTTTTCCTGTACACTTTCTATGTGCTGGGCAATGTTGGGGTAGTGGAAGAGGTATGGTGTGGGGTCAGAGGGTCTGAGGAGGGGTTCTGGTCATTAATTTTCATGTGACTGTGAGCATGAGGTGATTTCAGTTCTCTGAGCCTCAGTTACCTCATCTGTCAAATGGGGATGTATACACCCACCTCCCAGGGCTGTTGAGAGTTTAAATAAGATTATGTAGAAGAAAGGCCTTCATAAATGGCTCAGGCTGGGAGCTGAAACATAGGTATTCAGGGTGAAAAACCTTCTTATAGCCAAAGAAGAGTCTTTTATCATGTTCTCAGACTTGTTTGTTTCTTCCTCCAGCCAGAAGGTCCTCCCTGGGAAAGCCCAAGGGTCTGTGGTCATGATTCTTCCTGCTTCCAGGCTGCCCTGTGGTTCTCTGACCAGGCATCAGATGGACATGTTTCCTTCATCTCTGATGGCTCTCAGGCTCTTGGCAAGAATCTTAAGACCCATCATAGTCAGTTCAGACTGCTATAACAAAAATACCAAAGACTGGGTGGCTTAAACAACAGAAATTTATTTCTCACAGTTCTGGAGGATGGGAAGTTTGAGACCAGGGTGCCAGTATCGTCAGGTTCTGGTGAGGGCCTGCTTCCTGGTTTCCAGATGGCCATCTTCTTGCTGTGTCCTCACGTGGAGGAGAGAGAGATCATCTCTCTGTGTCTCTTCTTATAAGGGTACTAATCCCATTCATAAGGGTTCTACCCTCATGACCTACTTATCTGCTAAAGGCCTCACCTCCAAATACCATCAGTTTGGGATTAGGGCTTCAACACAGGAATTCCGGGGGAACACAAACATTCCTTGCCCCAGGTCAGAGCTTGGTGGGGTTTGCCAGTTGTCCTAGGCATTTCCCACTTGTCTGAGATTAGCTTCACAGGCAGCACTCAGGAAAACTGCCATCCATTCCACTCCTGATTCCCATCCAGGGGTGGTCTTGGCAATTCCCATGGCAGATGTCACCTCTTCATGAACTGGGGCCCATTCAGTTCTGGCTGTGGTGGGAGGTGATTGTTGGACCTGATGCCAATGGAAGTCCCTTTCAATCATGGGCTTACCATGCTGGAATAAGTGGTGGTGACAGGACCAATTTATACCCACATCCTATATTTCTAGTCTATTTGGTGCCATGGCAACTGGGCAAAGGTCTAATTTCCACCCTAAGCTGTCTTTCTGTTCTGCACATCAATTCACCTCTTGGTACCGAACCAACCTGACAAGGATAGACTTTTGCAGACACCTCCTGGGTTTCCTGCATATAGATGGTAAGCACGAAGAGCCCAGTGACGACTGCACACATAGCAGGCTCAGTATGTAGGCTGCAGGTCTCTGCTTTGATCCACCAGAAGGGCCTTGATGCAGGGATGTGGGCGGGAGGTAGCTGAGCAGGGGCTCAAATGTCTGTGTCTGTTCCAAGTACTGGTAGTTTCTGGGCACCCTGAGGGGTTTCTGGCCACCTGTCCACTAATCAAAGCTTGATCCTGCCCTTTGCCTGCCCGTTGTGTGACCTTGAATGATGCACGCAACTTCCTTAAACTTTAATGTCTTCTTCTATAAAAGAGGGTAAATAAAATATTCCTCCTTGAAATGAGGGTGATAATAATCTCTCCAAAATAGGAGTAATGATAATCTGCCCATATAGGGATTTTCTTTTAAATTAATAGACTTTCTGTTTTAGAACAAGTTTAGGTTTATAGATATATTGAGCAATACTACAGAGAGTTCCCATACATAGCCCTCAACAGACAAGACACACACACACACACACACACACACACACACACACACACACACACACACACACGGAGTTCCCTTTTTATTAACATCTTGCTTTAGTGTGGTACATTTGTTGTAATTGATATATCATTGTTATATTATTATTAACTAATGTGCATAGTTTACATTAGGGTTCCCTGTTTGTGTTGACAGTTATATGGATTTTGACAAATGCATGACATCATGTATCCACCATTACAGTATCATGCAGAATAGTTTCACTGCCCTAAAAATTCCCTGTGTTCCATCTATTCTTCTCCCTTGCTTCCCCCTCCCCCAGCCACAAGAACTCCTGGCAACCATTGATCTTTATACTGTCTCCATAATTTTGCCTTTTTTCAGAATGTCATATAGTTGGAACTATAAAATATGTTGCCTTTTCAGACTGGCTTCTTTCACTTATAATATGCATTTGAGTTTCCTCCATGTCTTTTCATGGCTTGATGCTCATTTCTTTTTGCTGTTGAATAACATTCCATTATATGGATGTACCACAGTTTGTTTATCTGTTCATCTTTTGAGGGACTTCCTGATTGCTTCCAGTTTGAGAAAAGTATGAATAAAGCTGCTATAAACATCTGTGTGCAGGTTTTTGTGTGGGCAAAGTTTTCAGCTCATTTGTGTAAATACCTAGGAGCATGATTGCTGGATTGTATGATAGACTATGTTTAGCTTTGTAAGAAACTGCCAGACTGTCTTCCAAAGTGGCTGTACCATTTTTACATTGCCACCAGCAGTGAATGAGAATTCCTATCATTCCACATCCTCACCAGAATTTGGTGATGTCAATTTTTTGGACTTTAGCTATTCTAATAGGTATGTAGTGATATCTCATTATTGTTTTAACTTGCAATTCCCTAATGACATGATGTTGAGCATCTTTTTATACCCATATTTGCTATCTGTATATTTTCTTCGGTGAAGTGTGTTCAGATCTTTTGCCCATCTTTTAAATTCTATTTTTTTTCTTACTATTGAGTTTTGGGAGTTCTTTGTATGTTTGGATACAAGTCCTTTATCAGATATGCGTTTGCAAATATTTACTCCCAGTCTGTGGCTTGTCTTTTCATTCTCTTAACAGTGTCTTTCACAGAGCAGAAGTTTTTAATTTTAATGAAGTCCAACTTATCAAGTTTTTCATTTAGGGATCTTGCTTTTGGTGCGTATCTAAAAACTCATGGCCAAACCGACGGTGACCTAGATTTTCTCCTATGTTATCTTCTGGAAGTACTTTAGTTTTGCATTTTACCTTTAGGTCTGTGATCCGTTCTGAGTTAATTTTTTTGAAAAGTGTAAGGACTGTGTCTAGATTCTCTTTTTTCTCTGTGGACGTCCAGTTGTTCCAGCACCATTTGTTGAAAAGATTATCCTTTTTCCATTGAATTGCCTTTGCTCCTTTGTCAAAGAACAGTTAACTGTATTTATGTGGGCCCATTTTGGGGGTTCTCTGTTCTGTTCCATTCATCTAGTTGCTTATTATTTTGCCAATATCACAGTGTCTTGATTACTGTAGCTTTATAGTAAGTCTTGAAGTCAGGTAGTGTCAAACCTCTGACTTTGTTCTTCTTATTCATTGTTGTGTTGGATATTCTGGATCTTTTGCCTTTCCATATAAATTTTAGAATCAGTTTGTTGATATCCACAAGTAACTTGCTCAGATTTTAATTGGGATTGCATTGAATCTGTAGGCAAAGTTGGAAAAACTGGTATCTTAATAATACTGAATATTCCGATTCATGAACGTAGACTATCTCTCCATTTATTTAGATCTTTGATTTTTTTTCATCAGAATTGTAGTTTTTGTCCTACAGAGCTTATATTTTTTCGGTTAGATTTATACCTAAGTGTCTGATTTTTTGGTGCTAATGTAAATGGTATTGTGTTTTTAATTTCGAATTCCAGTCGTTCATTGCTGGTATATAGGAGAGCAATTGACTTTTGTATATTAACTTTGAATCCTGAAACCTTGCTATGATCCCTTGACATAATAGTTCCAGGAGGTTTTTTTGTCAATTCTTTGAGATTTTCAACATAGACAATCATGTTATCTGCGAGCAAAGACAGCTTTATTTCTTCTTTCCCAATCTGCATACCTCCTACTTCCTTTTCTTATCTTATTGCAGGACTTCCAGTCACAATGGTGACTAAGAGTTGTAAAATGATTCATTCTTCCTTTGTTCCCAGTCTTAGGGGGAAAGCATCTAGTTTTTGTTTTGTTTTTTTTTTTTTTTTGTGGTATGCGGGCCTCCCTCTGTTGTGGCCTCTCCCGTTGCGGAGCACAGGCTCCGGACGCGCAGGCTCAGCGGCCATGGCTCACGGGCCCAGCCGCTCCGCGGCACGTGGGATCCTCCCAGACCGGGGCGCGAACCCGGTTCCCCTGCATCGGCAGACGGACGCGCAACCACTGCGCCACCAGGGTGGGAAGCCCCTAGTTTCTCACTATTAAGTATGATGTTAACTATAGGTTTTTGGTAGTTCTTTATCAAGTTGAGGAAGTTTCCCTCTATTCCCAGTTTGCTGAGAGTTTTTTTTTTTTTTAATCATGAATGGGTATTGAGTTTTATCAAATGCTTTTTCTGCCCATACAGGGTTTTGAGAAGGTTAAATGAGCTACTGCATATGGAGCACCCAGCACAGGGCTAGCATGTGGCAAATGCTCAATATATGTATAATTGAAAGGTAACATTGGGTGTCAAACATGTTAATTGCTGATGTATAGGAGAGCAATTGACTTTTGTATATTAACCTTGTGTCATGAAACCTTAGTATAATCCCCTGCTATAATAGTTCCAAGTTTTCTGTCAATTCTTTGAGATTTTCAACAGACTCCAGAGCCAAATTGCCTGGGTTAAAATCCTGACTCCACCACTTATAAGCTGTGTGACCTTGAGTCATTTACTTAACCTCTCTGTGACTCAGCTTCCTCATCTGTAAAACAGGGTTGATAATAGTGTCTCCTTTATAGAAGTGCTTAAGGATTAAATCAATGAGTATTTGTAAAATGCTTAGTATAAAAGCACCAGGCACATATACAAGTAATATTATACAGGTGATATTAACCATCATGGTCCTCTCCCTTTTACTGCAGCCGGATTTCTCCACATCAGAGAAGCAGTTGAGAATAGGTAATCAGATGGTCTGTATTTGAATCTCAGCTTTACTGCTTACTAGCTGTATGACATTGGATAAGTGACTTAAACTCTTTACGCTTTGATTTTTTCATTTGTAAAATAACAACAGTACATACTTCATGGAGTTACTATATGGATTGAATGTGTTATATATGTAAAGTGTTTAGAAAAATACATGGCCAAAACCTGTTAGCTATTACTGTTATTTGCGGAGGCCAGCTTTTCAAGGTGTGGTCTCTAGCTGGGCTGCTCAGAGACTGTGGTGGAAGAGAACATAGACCCAGGGTGCACAGCCCAGGGTTACAGACTGCAACTGGTGGATAATCTAACCATTAGTGTTGCCTTAGGGGCTGCCGAGGAGGTAGTGAGTTCTTCATCACTGGAGGAGTTCAAGCAGGGATTGGGGGTTTGGCTGGATGATCTGGAAGCTTCTGTCTAGGCCGAGAGTCTGGGAAGTTTTAGTCTGGCTGAGAGAGGATGGAGCATAAGGTTCTGAGAAGGTGCCTCAGGAGATTGGTAGGGATTGGCTCTGACACCTTTCTCTAGCTTCAATTAGAGCCATTCCACGTGCATCTGTTTTATATTTTGAGGCTCCAGAGACTTTTTTTGGGAGGGGGAATGTCCAACCCCCTCTTTTTCTTTCACAGCAGGGGGAGACTGAGGCTCTGAGAGAGGAAGTTATTTACCAAGGTCATGCAGCAGGTCCCAGAGTCTGGGGCTCCTGACTCCTCGTCCCATGCTCACTTTATCCCATCTTCCTGACTCTTCTTGTACTGCCACTCCAGCACCTGATGGGCACTCTGCCCCTCAGCTCCCACATTGATTGATGACCTTGGCCCTGGCTTTGCTTGAGCTCAGCTCCCTGGAGTGGAATCTGCACAGGCTGCTCTCCCCTAGGCCAAAGTTTTAAACTGAGTCTCCCTCCTGGAGCTGGGTGGGCTCTGGGTTGCTACAGTGTCCCCATAGTGATGAGAGTAGCCTACCCCATCCACTAAGGTTGTATTCATTTATTTATTATGTATCCAACCAACGAATAGATATTGAGTTCCTACAATATGCAGGGCATGGATGCTAAGTTCTGGAGATATGGTGTTGTGTGAGATAGACAAGTTCCTATTCTTATGCATCTTACAGTCTATTGGGGAAGGCAGACAAAGAGTAGTTAATTCCATTTGAGTATTGGCTTACTCAGGGTAGGCTAACTGTTGTAACAGACAACTCTAAAATGTCAGTAGCTTAATACAACATGGACTTTCTGGTCAGGTGGCTCTCTTCAGCTACTCTCATCCAAGCAGTGACTCGGGGACCCAGGCTTGTGGTTCTACCCTCCTGTAGATCCTCAGCATCCTCTTCATTCAGCTGGAATAAGGGGAAAGAGAAAGCGCCTGTAGGATCATGTGGGAAGTCAAGGCCAGACCTGGGATGGCCTCCGTCACTTCTGCCCTCCTTCCATTGGCCAGAACTCAGTCACATGGTTCCACCTAACTCCAAAGGGGGGATGGGGAAAGTAGTCTAGCTCTGAGCCCAGGAAGAACGAGAAATGGGGTTTGTTGAACACATGGCCGTCTGTGTCACAGTGTGATCATTTCAGTGTTAGGGGAAAGCTGGCACCTTAGGAAGGCTTCTCAGGGGAGGTGACATCTGATATGAGACCTGGAGGATGAATAGGAGTTGGCCAGGAGGAGCAGAGGGAGAGAAGTTTTCCTTGCATAGGGAAATATTGAGCATGATGTGTTTGGAGAACTGAAAGGTGTCTGTCTGGCTAGAGCTGAGAATGGGAGTTGAGGAGGGCAGTGAGTGATGAGGCTGGACAGTGGGACCCAGAGCCTGAATGACTTGCACTCAGGACAGTTGGAGCCAGGAGAGGGAAGGACACAGACATATTGGTGATTTAGATAGATCTTTCAGCAGAAGATGGACTGGAGTGGCAAGAGGCTGAAGGTGGGGAGCTGTTGGAGGGTCTAGGTGGTGGGTGACGGGGCTGGACCAGGGCAACCGCTGCTATTTAGAAGGAAGAATTGAAAGGAACTGGTGACCCATCAGATGAAGGGGTGATGAGTAAGAATTAAGGACACTGCTGAGCTTACATAGTAACTATTTGGCTAGTTCAGCTGGAGGGGTTGGCCAAATATGACCTGTTTTGTAAACAAAGTTTTATTGGTACACAGCTCTGCCCATTCATTTATGTATTTTCTGTGGCTGGTTTTACACTACAGTGGCAGTTGAATAGTTGTGACAGAAACGGTATGGCCCTTAAAGCCTAAAATATTTATTATCCAGGCCTTTACAGATAGGTTTGTCAATCCCTGAGCCAAATAGTTGGCTCATTTCGGTAAGTTAAGAAAAAAATCAGTTAAACTAGTATTATGGCTTAGGCATCATTTTCCATCCATACATCCATTCATTCAGCTTCTATTTCCTGGGTGTGCATGGATGGTGCTTGACTTGCCTGCCTGTGTCCACAGAACTGGTTAGTGAGGTTGGTCTGATTGCTAGAGACAGCAGTCTCAGAGGCAGGTGTCTGCTTTTACACATCAGGGCGTGAAGACTGGTAGAATCTGCAGCACAGCTGCATGCTGCTGCCCTGGCCCAGACCGGCCTCTGGAGCTGGCCGTTCAGGCCGATGGGTCTTCTGGGGTAATCACACTTACATGAAGCTTTCTCACACATGGAGTCATTTACTCTACGAGGCAGTGCTTGAGCTCCGCATTACCACACCTCCGTTGTGTAGATCAAGAAACCAAGACTTAGAGGAGTGATTAGCTCAAGGCAAAGGAAGGAAACAGGCAGATCTCTTCTTGGTCAGAGCTGAAGATCCAGTAGGGGTGACTTGTGGTCTCAATTCTTTCTCCCCTGAAGACCTAGGGAGCAGGGCAGGAGTGGCCCACTGGGCCAGAGCCCCTGAACCTCCCAGCCATCTGGCACCTCCTCTGCTTTAGTCCCAACCAGGGGTTACAGATGTGAGCTGGACAGTGTGGGAATGCAGCTTTGCAGCAGTAATTAGTTTATTCCTGAGGTCAGCAGTATAAATAGTAGAAAAATGTATTTCCTGTTCCAAGCCAAATAAGCAAGTGGCAGCCAGTTGGCCGGGCGCCATTGATGGGATTTCAGCCATGCGTGTGCCTTGCCTTTGGCCACGAGTTTGGGCGGGAGAGCAGGGGAGGAATGTTCCTCCACAGGCCCAGTCCTGCCTTGATTGGTGACTTACTGGGATGACTCCAACAGCCTGACATCCACCCAGGTATTTCTAGGTTCCTGCTGTGATCATGGAGACCCACAAAGGTGGGTGGACATATCAAGTGGGGACCACCAAGTCTGGCTTTTACCCTTGGTGATCACTCCAGGTGCCTGGTGTGTGGTTGACGATCAAGAGATGTTGTTGAGGGGCTTCCCTGGTGGCGCAGTGGTTGGGAGTCCGCCTGCCGATGCAGGGGACGCGGGTTCGTGCCCCGGTCCGGGAAGATCCCACATGCCGCGGAGCGGCTGGGCCCGTGAGCCATGGCCGCTGGGCCTGCGCGTCCGGAGCCTGTGCTCCGCAACGGGAGGGGCCACAACAGTGAGAGGCCCGCGTACCACAAAAAAAAAAAAAAATACACTCACGACAGTGAGAGGCCCGCGTACCGCAAAAAAAAAAAAAAAAAAAAGAGAGATGTTGTTGAATAGGCAAATGAATGGGATGGTGCACAGCCTTTGAGTGGGGGGGGATCTGGACGTGGGAGCAGAGGCCCCATCAGTGGGTGAGGGGAGAGAACCGTTGTCTCCTTCCTGGGTTTTGTTGACGAAATGGGAAGTCAGAGTTATGGGCCATTCTGTTTGGTGCTGAGATAACTAGATGGTTGGCCCCGCCTAGGGAAAGTGCTCATTGTCTGCAAGGGTTTTGTTTTTTTTTTTAGGTGTTTGTATGCTTTTTCTGTATTATATATGTCTGTATCCCCTCTACTTTTTGTTCATTTACTTGTTTATTTATTCATTTATTCTTTTTTTTTTTCCAGAGCATTGCATAGTGGTCAAGAAATGAGGGCAGCAAGGAAGGAGATGCCTCAAGCCTTTGCAAACGTCAGTCCCCCGCCTCTATCTCTCTGACCACCCTCACTTCTCTTGGCTGCCTCTTCCTTATCTTTCAAGCTGTAGCTTGGAGGTCACTTTTACTAGAAGGCTCCTTGGCTATCCAGACTGGTTCTTTTTTCTGTGCTTCCAAGGCCCCCATGTGGCCTCCGGCACAACCTCCATCACTGTGGTAGATCCTTGTCTGGATCCTGGAAGCAAGGGCCTGGTTCTGGTTCTCCACTGAGTCCCAGGAGTGAGGTCTGACTTAAGGCAGGCACTCAATTAATAGTTGTTATATAAATGAATGCATGGATGAAGGACAGGTCTCACATTCCCAATCCATAGCTTTCATCCCTTCTTAAAACCCTTTCTAATGAAATAAATGCCACCATTTCTTCATTACAGGGATAGACCTCTTTTCTTCATCCTGAACATGGCTCACCAAGCTCTTTTCCTGAGGGCATTCACCCTCTCTAGGGCAGGAGAACTCTTCTTTTCTTTAAAATTTATTTTATTGAAGTGTAGTTGATTTACGATGTTGTGTTAATTTCTGCTGTACAGCAAAGTGATTCAGTTATACGTATATATGGATTCTTTTTCATATTCTTTTCCATTATGGTTTATCACAGGATATTGAATATAGTTCCCTGTGCTATACAGTAGGACCTTGTTGTTTATCCATTCTATATCTAATAGTTTGCATCTGCTAACCCCAACTCCCAGCCCACCCCTCCCCACCCTCCTCCCCCTTGGCAAACACAGGTGTGAGGAGAAGCCTTCTTAATCCACCTCCTCCTTCTTCACATTGTTCACCCAGTGAACTAAAAGCACAGAGAGAGTGAGCAACTCGCCTAGGCTCACACAGCCAGATTGGAGTGTGGTTGAAAGCTGGGTGAAGCCCTGAAGGTCATTCCCGATGTGGGAGCTGGCAGTTCAGGGAGCCGTGGCTGAGTAGTGGGCAGGCACTCTGAATGCTGTCTCCAGGGGCCCTTCCAGGGACTCTTGGATTATAGTGATGTGGTCCTTCTGCAGCCTGGGCACATGCTGCCACTGACTTCCTGGAGTCTCGCTTCCTGCTTGTGAGCAGAGCTGGACACTTGCAGCTCGAGCCAAGGATGTGACTTAGGCCTAAGCAAAGATGTTTTGAAAAGTTTGTGGGACCAAATGGGCCCATGTACGAGGGGTCCTTCCCCGCCTCTCCCCTCTACCACCCGAGCAGGACTAACTCTCCCTCTTCTAGAATTCCACCTGGAACCCACAGTGACTTCCTACAGTCTACCTCATGGCACCTGGACAACAGTCCCTTCTAGAATCTTCTCCCCGGCATCCACCCAGCATTCTGTCCTGGGCCTCAGAACCCACAAGCGTTCATTCCAGCATCTTTGGGTTTATCTGTGCTGGTTGTGTGAAGGCTCCTACCGTTCCCATGTGTAGGATCCCCATCAAGCTTCCTCCCGTGACTGTTAAAATGACGGTGAACACCAGTTTGCTTCTTCTGTTTCTTTTATTCGCAAGATATATGGTTCTCTTTGCACCTGAGTAGGTCAGTGGTGACTGAAATATAGAGTAATTGAGACCACCCTCAATTTTGTCTCCCTGCTGTCTCCTTCCCATCTCTGTCTGGTTTGGGACCATGTGATGCCAAGGAATCGAGATGTTGTAAATTATGGTTGGGCCTAGATGGAGGCAAAAGCAAACAGGGACCACAGGCTGTGCTAGCTGAAGCTCCCCAGCCAGCCCCAGCCCTGTCCAGCCTGGTAATGAGGGCTTTGCTAAGGAAGCAGCTGCCCAGAGCCGGGGGCGGGGTGGGCTCCTGAGTCCTCCTTTCCCACCTCTCTCTCCTGGGTGGTAGCCGTGGCAGACAACCCAGGGTGCATGGCTCTGAGCCAGGCATGGGGTCTGGCCAGGTCCGCTTGTCCACTGGCTCTGGGCATCCTGGAGCCAGTACTTTCTCCATGTCCATCTCAGTCTCTTGTCAACTGCAGCAGCAGACACATCTCCCCAGTCTCCCACCCCCCAGACTCGTCCCTGCACCAGGGTGGCCCTCCCTTTCAGACCATGGAGAAGCGCCTAGCTGAGCCCATGGCCAGGGGGCGGCACTGACGCGGTCCCCTCTGTCTGGCATCTCCTGATCCGGGAGGAATTCGCCTGGAGAACAGGGCTCGGGCAGCTGGTGTGCTGTCTTCTTAGCTGTAACCGAGACGCAGCTGGTTGGCACAGGCTGGGGCCTTCTGATTGGGCCTGGGTGTTTGGAAGCTCCAAATCCTTGGCTCTCCTTGAACAACGAGGAATTCAGGATGCTGATCCCACTGAGGATGAAAAGGCCACGGGCTCCCAGACGAGCCTCCCCCCAACCCCCCACCGCCCTGCCAAGGGGTGTTTGGCTGAAACTGTCATCGGACCTGGAGACACAGTGGCTGGGGACAGAGTGGGGGATGGTGGGGGCAGATCTCCAGTCTGTGCAGCCAGTGCTACCTGGGGGCAGATTTGGGAGAGAGGCTGAGGCAGGAGGGGGCACTTGGTACAGAGCGCCAGCTCCTGGCCAGGCAGCATTTGCTGGATGTTAGTTCTTCATAAACTCATTTAATCCATACGGCCTCCTTTTGAAGTGGTTTTACTAGTTTTCTTCCCGTTGAGGAAACTGAGGCCAGGAGGGGCCGTGGCTTGCCCGAAGGCCCTAGAGTGGTAGGGAACCGTCTAGGGTCCAGGCCATTCTCTCTGCAAAATTTCCTTTGACACAGATTTGTTATGAATCCTACCCTCCCCCTCACCACCTCCCCAGGATCTCCGAGGATTGTGACAAATTGAAAATCCTATTAGTGTTAAATTAATGGGCTTTTCTTGTGGGGCAGCAGGCTGGAACGGCGGCAGAGGGCTGAGAGCATTCACTGGCAGAGGGTGTGGGCAGGGAGCGGCGGTGGGCCTGCCTGTCCAGGGCCCCCCTCCCATCCTTTATTAACCAGCTCGTCTCTCCGGCTGAGCGGCCTTTCATCTGGGAAGGGGCAAAGGCTCTTTGAACCTTGGAATTAAATTCGGCTGGGGCCTGGGACAAAGGATGGAGCCCAGAGGCCACCACCCCCTCCTCCTCTGCCCTGACCTGGAAACATCTGAGGGGCCGGGGGTGGTAGTCTCAGGTCCATGACCCCAAGGGCAGGGGGCATGTGCCAGCAGGGATGGAGGAGAGCTTTGTGCTTTTCCAGGTGGCGAGAAGGCTCAGCAGGTGGAGGACCGTGGCTGCCAGGAGCTGGCACCAAGGGGGCTCTGGAGACTTCTCTCCCCCCACCCCGCCCGCGCTGCTTCTCCAGAGCTGCAGGTGCATCCTAGTCCTCACTCGAAAATTGAGTGCCAACTGTGGCTGTGCACTGTCGGGTCTGGGGACAGCTGTGAACCGAATAGACGCCCTCCTGTCTCACGGAGCCGGCACTGCAGTGAGTTGGGATGGAAGGTCGACAAATCAACAGTCGTATACAACATACCAGGTGGTGATAAGTGCTACAGAGAAAAATAGAGCAGGTTAGGAAGAAAGCCAGAGATGAGGCTGGGCAGGAAAGGGCCTCTGAGGAGGTGACATTTGCGTGGAGACCTGAAAGGAGTGAGGGGGTGGGGAGCCGTGCGGATATGGGAGGCGGGAGAGGAGTAGATTCTGGGCTGTGAGAACAGCACTTGCAAAAGCTCTGAGCCCAGAGCATGGCTGGGGAGTTTGAGGAAGAGCAAGGAGGCCAAAGTGGCTGGAGTGAAGGGAGCAAGGGGGAGACAAGGAGGAGGAGAGAGAAGGTTATGAGGGGCCTGCCTTACCTTCGGATCGTAAGGGTCTGTGCAGGAAGGAACTTTCGTCTGAATTCATTCCCCATTTCCTAGTGCTGGAAACAGTGCCAGGGTGAGGGAGGGAATTGCTTAGGGTTATACAGCCAGGTAGTGGCAAGACTGGGACCAGAAGTGGGTCTCGTAACGTCTAGCCTGGTGCTCTTGTTACTACGCCACAGCCCAAATGGAATAGCAATAAAAAAACATAATAAGTATGGTTTATTGAACACACACTCCACGCCAGACTCTTTGCTAAGCCATTTTTATATACATTGGCTCACATATCGTATATTTCACATTGATTAGCCTCAGGGGACTTGTGATACACCCATTATACAGATGCTGAAGCTGAGGTCAGAGAAGTGGAGGGACTTGTCAAGGCCAGCTGTGTGGAATGATCCCAGCCTTCCTGATTTCAGAGCACCTCGTGTGTCACTCGGGGCTCCTGCAATCCCTCATACGAGATGGCGATTCAGGACCTGTGGCGATTAGTCCAGCCCTGCTGCAGCACAGGCCACACGGTTTCCCGTGGATGAGTTTATCTGCTTATCTCCCCAATGAGGCCGTGAACTACTGGAGGGCAGGGGGAGAGTTGTCCTCATCTCTGACCCTGGTCCCCAGTGCCAGCCCCTTTGCTGGATGTCGGAATGCAGTACTGGGGCTCAGTGTGCTTGGCGCCTCTCAGAGCCCAGCATGCACTGTTCTTACCTCTCTGATCTCCTTGCCAGCACTGCCGCTGGCTCGTACTGCCCACCTTGTCTGCTGGAGGGTGAGCAGCAGAGAGGGACCGGAGGGCCAGAGCTGCACTCTCCTTTCCACCTCTTTGACCTCAGTGCCAAGGCTGGGACCTGGCTCAGACCTGGTGCTCAGTGTTGGCTCAGACAAACGAATCATGAGTTGCATGGGTTCTCGGGAGGGGATTAGGTGCCGATGAGAAAGGAGAGGTGGAGAGGGACACACACGGAGAAATAGGTAAAGAGGAACAAAGAGAGGGACTCCAGGCTGACCTGAGACTCACACCGAGACGGAGGGAATGCAGAGGGCATTCCAGATGCTGATGGAGGCAGAGAGGGACGGATGGAACACAGAGACCTGCGGAGAGGCAGGGAGACGGAGGGAGGCAGACGTGAGGCCACTGCTAGCTTCCAGGCAGTAGGAGCCCGCAAGCCGGGCTTTTTAGTAAGACCTGGGCATGGACAGGAAATGGGCAAGGATGGGCTGGTTAGGAAGAACATGGAGGAAGCAGTGAACAGGGCTTGTCTGGGGGCAGAGGTGTGTGGGGAGGGGGGAGAACGTAGTGTATGTGGGTGGGCTGGGAAGGGCAGGGAGCCGGGAATTTGGAGTTCATGTCCCTGTGTCTCATCTCCCTGGGTTGTGAGGGTCTCTGGTAGGGAGTTACCCATAGATCTAGGGCCAGGCTGAACGTAGGGTGGTGGTGACAGGGTCAGGGTCGCAAATGGCCTGGGGACCATTCTGAGTTCTTGTCTGTGTGCCTCAGTGGACAGTATGGCCGCTAGAGTCAGAGGGATTGTGTAACCATTGCCTGATGCCCCTGTTCTGCCTCTCCTCTCTACCCTGTTTTTACTGCTCAGGTTCCAAACTCCCTATTTCTCATCTGGGCCCTTAAAAGCATCCCCAACTATTTCCCACTCCCAGCAGCTTCCCCCAAGCCAATCTCTACTCTGCAGCCAGAAGGATCTTCCAAAAGCACAGTCTGACCACGTCACCTCCCTGCCTAAAACCTTCAGTGACTCCCTAGTACCCTTGGGTCCTGTGTGGCTTGGCCTGCCCACCCCTCCAGCCCCAATCAAACCCCTCCTCAGCTCCAGCCCTTGCTCTGGCCACAGTGAATTACAGTTCAACTTTGTCCTAGCACATCACTGTTGTTCCTTCTGTGGAACGTCCTTTTCTCACCTTGTCCATTGAGGAACTTCTAGCTGAACTTCAAGACAGGGTTCTAACGTCTCTCCCTCCAGGAAGGCTTGTCCCCTCCCCACCCCACCCCCCGATTCGCGAGGGTGTCCTCAGGACCCACCTCTGCTCCGCAGTCACCTGTCCTCCCCAGCATGGCGCTGAGCAGCCTGCGGAGTAATCGTTAGGGCACTTGCTCCTTCCCTTTTAGATGCTCAGTCCCGAGGGCAGGGCCACATGTTATTTACTTGTGTATCTGCAAAGCCTAGTACAAGGCCTTGTGTAAACCATGCTCTTAGGAGGTGTTTGAATGACTGAAGACCGGTGGGCTGTGGGAGCCTGGCAGGGATCGCTGGGCTGGGCTGGGGGAAGCAGGGTCCTAGAGCTCCCACGCTGGGCACCAGGATGGGACGAGACAGGAACTCCGCCTACCCCTGGGGAGGTTATTTTGGTCGTGGCAAATAAACCTCTTTGGAAAATGTGACCAGCTTTTGATCCCCGTGTCTTTGCTCCTGACGCCCTCCTTTCAGTGTGTAACGAAGGCAGCGGTCTCCGTTAATAAAGAATAATTATGGGGTTGGATTAGGGAGATTATCGGGAACAGGTGGAGCCCCTCGCCCCACCCGTTCCGCCCGGCGGGCAGCGGCAAGGATGAGCTCACACTTTCCCCCCTCTCTGGGGAGGATGTGCCACTGGGGGCCTCCTGGCCATGGCTGCTAATCCTTTGGGGACGGGAAAGGATTCTCCTGCCACTTACTTCCCACCAAGTCCCAGGTGAGATTCCAGGGGATCAGCGAAAAAGGGTCTCCCCAGCACAGCTTGGTCTTTCCCAAGCTGGGCTCTGTAGAAATCAGTTCCAGTTTTTAAATAGATAAGAACTCAGGGAATAAAAGTCCCATGATCCCTTCTTGAAGATGAACTTGGAAAGGAGAAACTGTGGCAAAAGAACTAAGGACTGACAAAGAATTGAATCCATTTGTCTTTATGTCTAAGACTAAAACTAAGATGGGGGTCTTGGTTATGGAACAGAATGAAATATGTGGAAATGAATGAAATTGTGTAGAAACTAAATAACCGACAAATATTGGGAGAGAAAGGGGGAAAGAAGGTACAAAGTAATGTAAATACACAGATTATACCTCATCTTTTATAGCCAGAGGACCAAAGATTTAATTTAAAAATGAAAAATAAAGTAATAGATCTGTTATAGATATGAAGGTAAACATTAAGATATGTAAAATAATAACTCTGGGTCATGGAGGGGAAAAAGGAAGGAAGAAGAAATAAACTAATTCTATCGTTACTTCTAATAACAGTTACTGTTCAAAATTCAATACAACAAGAAATAAACAGCAAAAGATAAAATTTTCACTCTCTCTCTTAAACATTACTGACATCAAAAAGGAAATCAAAACAGATTGCAGAAATCCAGAGAGCTGAGGTAATAATAGCAATCCATGTAAGAACTATGAAATACTGCTAAAGCAGAGCTCAGAGAAAAGTTCATAGCTCTAAATACTTTTGTTAATATATAATAAAGATTAAAAATTTATAAATTAGGTATCCAATCCAAGAAGTTAGAAGCACAGCACTAAAATAAACCTAAAGAAATCACAAGAAAAAGTTTATAAAGATAAAAGTGGATATTAATGAATTAGAAGTCAGAAAAATACTAGAACTAATAAAGATTATTTTTTAAAAACCAAGTAAAATAGATAAGATGTTAGGTAATCTAATCCAGAAAAAAATGGGAAATCACACATTCATAAAATAGGAAATGGTTAGGGGGGAATAACCCCAGTTTCAGAGGAAATCAAAAGATTATGTAAATGTATTTGAGAAGTACATCTAGGTACTAAAATCTAAACAGATTAATAACCATGGAAGAAATGGACATAGTTACTCCTAAAAATAATCACTAGGTACAGATCATTTCATAAGAAATTCTATCAAACAGTTAAACAACTATTTAAGTAATTTAAATTGTTTAAATAGGCCCAGGGCTAATTTCCTTTATATATAAAGAACTCCTGTAAATCAATAATAAAGGACTGACAACTCAATAGAAAAATAGATGAAGTATGTGAACAGACCACTCACAGAGAAGGAAAACAATGACTCTTAGAGATGATAATGAAAAGATGATCAACCCTGCTCAAAATAAGAAAACTGCACATTAAAACTACAGTGTGATGCCACTTTTCACCCATCAGTTAAAGATTATAAAATTGGATAAATCACTGGGTTCATGCATAGGGAAAAAGGAATATAAAATGCTGGTAGAAATGCAAATTATTACAACCTTTATGGAAAGCAACTTGGCAATGTCTTTGCCTTTGACCCAACAATCTTACTTCTAGGAAGTTTTTGCAAAGATAAACTCACATTTGTGTGAAATGACATTTCAGTGACATATTTGTGAGAGCAAGAGATGGGAAACAGCCTGAGTCTATCAGGAGGAGAGGGGTTGTATATTTTCTACTCTGATGGAACATTATACAGCCATTGACAAGAAAGGAGGCAACTCTTAATGTACCAAGATAAACAACTGCCAAGATAGAGCGCTAGCTGAAAAAAAATGAAGCATGATATGCTACTACCTGTGTAGAAAAGAGCGTGTATATGAAATTTGAGTGCACACACCCAAAGGTAGTAGGAGGGGCTTTCTCTGGAGTGATGAACTGGATGGCTGGGGACAGCAGCTGAAGCTGAACTGACCTTCCGATGTCTGCCTTTTTATACTTTTGAATTTTGTACCATGTGCGTGTAGTACTTTTTAAAAACTGAAATAATTAAGAACTTTACAGATGAGTGGGGGGCTTCCCTGGTGGCGCAGTGGTTGGGAGTCCGCCTGCCGATGCAGGGGAAACAGGTTCGTGCCCCGGTCCGGGAGGATCCCGCATGCCGCGGAGAGGCTGGGCCCGTGGGCCATGGCCGCTGGGCCTGCGCGTCCGGAGCCTGCGCTCCGCGACGGGAGAGGCCACAGCGCTGAGATGCCGCGTACCGCAAAAAAAAAAAAAAAAAAAAAAGATGAGTGGGAATTAGCTAGGTAAGTAGGGACTAGGGGAATAAACATATGCAAAACTGCTCAAATGTGCCAGTATCAGGGAAATAAAATTAAAAGCTTTTTTGTTGTTGTTGTTTTGGCAAAAGTGAAAATGATTCTTCATTTTCAGAATGGAGTGTAGACTTTACCCCAAGAACAATAGGAGCCCTGCGTGGGCTGTGAGCAAGGGTGTTGAGTTACAGGGGCTGAGGCTGGAGGCAGAGGTGCCAGGAGGAGGCTGTGTGGTCATCCAGGCAAGGCTTAGGCACTGGACCGCAGGCAGGGGCAGCGGGGAGAAGGTGGTTGAAAAAACTTTGGAGGTGGAGTTGATAGACATAGAGCTGAGTGGATAAGGGGGCTGGGGAGGGGAGTTGGCCAGGTGAGGCCCACGCTTCTCCCCTGGGTGCCCTGGTGTTGGTTGAGGTTGGCCAACTGGCCTGAGACTGAATGTTTACTCTGAAGACAGACCACCACCTCTCCTGCTGCTGGACAGCTCTTCCAACACACCAGAATGCTTTTGCACTATCCATTCGTTCACTCAAGCTACCCTTGTGATGAAGGTGGTGCTGGGGCTGGTGGTGCTGGGTGCTGGTATCCCATTGTTCAGATGAACAAACTGAGGATCAGAGAAGGTAAGTGACTTGCTGGAGTCTCTCCAGCAATCTCAGCCAGACTCACCCAGGGTACCTCTCAGCCTGCTCTAGGCCTCACTTTTTGTCCCCTCTGTCCATGACAGCTTTGGACTGGAGACTAGAGCAGGTGTCTGCCAGGGCCCAAAGCAGACATATGTGTGTCACTGTGAGTTACCAGGGCCCCCAGGGATCTCCCAGGATGCTCCCAAAGCTGGCAAAATCCTACTAGTGACACCTTGACCTGAGCAGTCAGAGGTCTGGATGGGCTTGGCTGGCTTCTCTGCTCAAGGGGTAAGGCTGAAATCAAGGTATCACCCAAGCTTAGCTTCTACCTAGAGGCTCTTGAGAGAATCTCTTTTCATACTCATTCAGGTTGTTGGCAGAATTTAGTTTCTTGCAATGGTAGGACTGAGATCCCCATTCTTTTCTTTTTTTAAATTTAATTTTATTTATTTTATTATACAACAGGTTCTTATTAGTCATCAATTTTATACACATCAGTGTATACATGTCAATCCCAATCACCCAATTCATCACACCACCATCCCCACCCCCCTGCAGCTTTCCCCCGCTTGGTGTCCATATGTTTGTTCTCTACATCTGTGTCTCAATTTCTGCCCTGCACACTGGTTCATCTGTACCATTTTTCTAGGTTCCACATATATGCGTTAATATACGATATTTGTTTTTCTCTTTCTGACTTATTATTTTTCTCTTTCTGACTTACTTCACTCTGTATGACAGTCTCTAGATCCATCCACATCTCAACAAAAGACCCAATTTTGTTCCTTTTTATGGCGGAGTAATATTCCATTATGTACATACGTGGTACATATGTACCACAACTTCTTCATCCATTCGTCTGTTGATGGGCATTTAGGTTGCTTCCATGACCTGGCTATTGTAAATAGTGCTGCAGTGAACAATGGGGTGCATGTGTCTTTGAATTATGGTTTTCTCTGGGTATACGCCCAGTAGTAAGATCCCCATTCTTTTGATGGCAGTTGGCAGGGGTCACTCTTAACTTGTAGGGGCCACTCACGTGTGGCCTCCTCCAAGTCAGCCTCAGAGAAGTTTGCTCCCATGTGTCAATCCCCTTTGTGCTTCAGATTGCCCTGACTTCTGCCTGGCAGCTGGAGAAAACTCTGATTTTAAAGGGCTCATGCGATTAGATTTGGCCACTTGGATAATCTCACTTTGTGCCATATGATGGAATATAATCTGGGCGTGATAGCTCATCGTGTTCACTCTACCCACAGTCAAAGAGGGGTGGATTGTAAATAGTGCTGCAGTGAACGATGGGGTGCATGTGTCTTTGAATTATGGTTTTCTCTGGGTATACGCCCAGTAGTAAGATCCCCATTCTTTTGATGGCAGTTGGCAGGGGTCACTCTTAACTTGTAGGGGCCACTCACGTGTGGCCTCCTCCAAGTCAGCCTCAGAGAAGTTTGCTCCCATGTGTCAATCCCCTTTGTGCTTCAGATTGCCCTGACTTCTGCCTGGCAGCTGGAGAAAACTCTGATTTTAAAGGGCTCATGCGATTAGATTTGGCCACTTGGATAATCTCACTTTGTGCCATATGATGGAATATAATCTGGGCGTGATAGCTCATCGTGTTCACTCTACCCACAGTCAAAGAGGGGTGGATTATACAAAGGTTATTAGAGATCATTCTTAGAATTCTGCCTACCACTCAGATGTACACACCCATTCATGTGCAAGAGGAATGAGAACATATGTTCACTAACATGTATTACGTTCCAGGCACTGCCATATGAATAGTGTCGACTTGATTTCCATGAGTATATGTAGTAGTTACTACCACTATCATTATCCTCAGTTTACAGATGAAAAATGGGGACTCAGAGAAGTTAAGTAACTTGTCCAGGGTGATCCAGCTAGAAAGAGATGGGGCCTGAACTTGAACCCAGGTCGGTCTGATTCTGAAGCCAGTGCTCTGGTCTGTCTCACACACATGTGCACACAGGACCGTGGCCACACAGCTGTGTATGCATACATGTGTGCATCAATACACCTGCACCCATGCACTCAGGCACACTCAGGAGGGTCCACGCACAGACACACAGGCACCCCTGTGCCTGCCTGGTTCCCTGGGGCCTGGAGTTAATGAAGATGCATGGAGAGCCCACGCAGAGTGGCCATGGGCAGAGATGAAAGGCGAGCTGTGCCTGACGGCTCTCCAGGGATCCAGTTACCCACGGCTGAGGTTCCTCAACCAGGTGATTAATTGCCCGGCACTGCCTCAACCCGGTCAGCTCCCAAGGCCTCCTGCCCTTTTATTAAAAACGTCCCTTGATGTCACCCCGCCAAGGAGATCAATGGCAGCCGGGGGAGGGGGGCTGCCAGGGGACGAGGGTCTCTGTGACGTCTCCCCAGTGCCACCTGGCTCCCTTGGTGCTCAGCATCCTGGGAGCTGGCTGGGGCTGATGTTCCCAAAGAGGCCTCCTGAATCCGGGTCCTGCCTGGCTGTGGGCCATGGTCAGTGTGGCTGGGCAGCTGGGCTGCTGAATGAGGTTTGAGGAGGCCAGAGGGCTCAAGCCTGTGCTTTGGGGCCTTGAGAGGCTAAGAAGGGTGTGGATCCTCCTTTGTGCTCCAGTCTTCTGGGTGTCCTGGCATCAGACTCTCTTGGGTTTGAATCTGGACGAGCCATGTGACACTGACCTCCCGGAACCTCTGGCTTCTCCCGTGTGGAATAGGGAGAACGGGACCTCTCTGGCAGGCCTTGAAGGTCATTTGACTCTCAAAACTCCTTCTTCTCTTGGCTTTGGGGACCCTGCCACTCCCGTTTCCCTCCCACCTCTCTGGCTGTGCCTCTCCTGTCTTCTTTACTCACTTCTAGCCAGCACAGCTCTGAGCTTGACCACTGGCGCTCAGGACCCAGCGACACCACTTACAGCCAAGCGACGCTGTCAGTTTGGTTTGACAGTGCTCAGTACTGACAGAGGATCATGGCAATTTTCATGTTTGTGAGTTAAAGTTTTTTTCCTTGGCAGTTGTTTTTATTTTTGGAGATTTTCACAAACAGCTCTTGGGATAAAAAGGGATCCATTTCCTGGAGTGTTGCAAAACTGGTGTCCATCAAGCTTCCTCAATCTGCCTCTTTCTCCCTCTTCCCTGAGTCTGTTTGCTAATCTTGTGTGCCTGTCCTACACAATTCTGAAGTTGCTTCGGGGTACATTGGCACAAACACACAAACATACTCGTGTATAAGGATGTCGGCATGCATGGGATCCTGGTAGATTGGGGATGGACTCTCTTCTTCAGTGATGTGCTGGTAAATGTTTTATCAATAGGCTTTCTGGAAAATGAAAGGCCTGATTTGGCATTTGCCAGTTTCCATGGTGTCAATACGCTCACTGTGGTCAATTTCAAGCTACCAACCTGAAGTGGCTGAGTGCGGGGGTTGGGAGATGCGCTAACAGCTCCTGTGAGTGGAGTGGTGTCCCGTGGGCTCCAGGACACCACGCCCTTCTTCGTCACTGTCTCTATATTGCCTGACACAGGGGCCGGCACATGGTTAGTGCTCAAGGGACATCTGCCAAACGCACTGTGTGCATCTGTGAGGGACACCTGCTGACCTACCCCAGACCCGGCCACTGCCTTCCCCCCGCTTGTGCGCACTCACAGAGTCAGAGGTACTCTCGTCAACTCACAGTCACAGCTGTGCTCCGGCAAACACACTCTTGCATGTGTCTCGTGCTCAACGTGTGCGCTCAGAGCTCACACATGCCCCTAAAATGGCACTCGCAGCTCCGCTCGTGGGCATAGTTGCGGTTTTTCCTGCACACACATTCTCTAATGGGCATGTGTACACCTATGCTCACCCTTGACTGGCACTCATGTACACACAGATGCACACTTTCCATCACGCACACGCACACGTCCCTGTCACTGGCGTGCGTGTTCTGGGACACACATACACTGACGCACCTCTCTGAACAGCAGACCTGGGGGTGTGAGCCCCCCCAGAGGCTCTGCTCCTAGAACCAGCGATGGCTGGAACTCAGCCTTTCTCACCTTCACGCATGCACACGGCGGCACACCCACGGCTCACTCATCACCCTGCCCTTCCTCATCCCCCCACATCCCCTGCAGGCATCTCCCCAGCCCCGCCATAACCAGGGAAGCTAGCCGGGCTGGGTTGGTGGGTGTGGTGTTTGGGAGTTAGAGAGGAATTCCAGGCGGGCCCCTTCTGCTCCCCTGGCCAACGTTAAGTGCCTTCAAACTGAAAAGAACCGTCCAGAGAGGCTTTTCCGGCTAGAGATTAATGTCACTGAAAAATGTGGGTCCCGGGCGATTAATGCAGCCTTCTTTGCCACACATTATGTGAGTGCACTAAAGCGAGAGGGGGCTCATTTTTGGCATGTTTTTAACCTGCTTGGCTCTGAGTGAAAGAAGAAAAGAAGAAGAGCCTGGGGCCCGGGAACCTGAGGGTGGGGGGGGCGGGTCTCATGGGCACAGAGAGCCCCAGAGGCCAGGTAGGGTAAGGCTGGATCAACCAGGTCCAGGGCCTTGGGGGTCCCAGCCAAGTCACCACAAGACTTGGAGGGGAGATAACGGTGGGCCCACTGGCGGTCTCCAAGCTCCAGGTGGCGTAGTCGTGGAGGTGTGTGAAGGCTCCCGGCTGTGTGGCATGGCTGAGGGGACCAGCCCTCCCAAAGAGTCTCCTAGGACAGTCAGAAGGACCCGTTTTCAAATACCAGCTCTACTGAGTGACCTTGGGCACATGACTCCACCTCTTAGGGCCTCCTCTTCTCCATCTGCAAAATGGCAGTGACGCAGTATCTTCCTTACAGGGTTGTAGTGAGGCTTAACTGAGATCAGGCGCCTGGTAAGTGTTTGATAATATAGCAGCCTATTGAAGGGATGGTGGCAGTGATGTACGGTGGCTGCCTGAATGAGTGCATATGTGTGTGGGGTGTGTGTGTGTGTGTGTGTGTGTGTGTGTGTGTGTGTGTGTGTGATTCTGAGGGCAACCAGGAGCACACTGAAGAATGTGTTGCTCACATATTTAAAAACACAAAACGGATCATGTTATTTCTTGGCTTAAAACTCATCAGCAGCCTCAGCTGCTCTCAGGATAGAGCCTGAGCACTCGACCTGACAGCCGTGTGGTCTGGGCCCTGTCACCCCTCCAGCCCCAGGTGGCACAACAATGGCTCTCATGTCTGGATTCCAGCTGCGAGTTCTCTTCTCGGTGCCAGGTTCCCTGCCCCCCTCCCTGGGCTTCACCCCTCAGAGCCCAGCCACAGGAGCCGCCACCTCCCCACCTTGGCAAGACCAGGTGCCCAGGTTTAAGCTGTCACAACCCTCGCAGCAATTCTCACAACATAAAGTGATAATTGAGTTGTTCACAGTTTGCCTGCCAGTAGGTAAGCTCTGTGAGGGTGGAAGCTGTGTCCGTGCTCTTGCACGGATCAGTGGCATCTGCACAGTACCTGGCATGGAGGGTTGAGAGGGTGAACTGAGATGTGGACAGGCAGGCTGGCATCAGGGCGCGAGCTGGGTGCCAAGGGGAGTTCGGGCCCCACAGATCTGGAAACTCAGCTCCGCAGCAGGCCAGCTGACAGCAAGCAGGATGATGGGTGGGGTGGTTGAGCATCTTAGTTCTCCCTCCTGCTGCCAGGGAGGAAGGGAAGATGACGGGCTTTCTGTAAGATTTGCCTGACTTACGCTGAAACTTCTGAAAGGCTTTGGCTCAAT
>NW_021146718.1:0-25000 GCF_002837175.3 Physeter macrocephalus
AGGGGCCCTCTTGTCATTGGCCGCGTGGCTTTTCTTTGGCCTCTGACCTCGTCCACTTTTCCTTGACCTCTGCTTCCATCCAGCTTTCTCGCCTCTTGCCCAGAGGCAACTGTGGCCCTGCAGAACCTTCCAAGACCCCGTCTCTCTCTGGGACCTGCTCTGGGCGAATCTTCCATGGTGGCCACACTCGTGGGACTCAACTCCCCACTCTGGCCTTCGAGGGTGCTGAGTGAGGGGCTGGGGCAGGCTTGAACAGCATGAAAAGGACCAAGGGAACTGGAGGGGTTGGATGGGGATGTGTGGACTTAACTAGGACTCTTTTGGCTTTTTTTTTTTTTTTTTTTTCCCCCATGCTGCACAGCTTGCAAGATCTTAGTTCCCTGACCAGGGATTGAACCCACACCCTCAGCAGTGAAAGCTCCAAGTCCTAACCACTGGACCGCCAGGGAATTCCCAGGACTCTTTTGGCTTAAATATTTAACTGACAAAAATCTCGCGAGAGCAGACACATCAGGTGACACTTAAGTATACATTTACTACAACATTGTTGTTAACAATGTTTAAAATGCCATAAGAAGTCGGGAGTGGTCATACGGCCAAGCACTGTCCTAGAAATGAGAGGACCCACACAGAGGCGTGATGTGTCCCTGCTGCCCCCAGAGGTGGTGGGAGAAGGGAGTGTCACGTGACCTTCGATTTGCCGAGAAAACAGGTTTTCATGGCTGTCTTCCCTCCCTTCCCGCATACTCCCACCTGGTGTGAGTGTATAGGAAAAATGCATTCACTGATCCGTTAGTCTAAGCAAAGGTTATTGGGAATAGTTTCCTAAAAGGGAATTATTTACATGTAGATATCCCTTGGCTTTATTAATTCAATATATTCCTGGAAAAGTAGTCAGAAAGCAAAATTTACAAAATCAAACCTCTACTTTCCATTACAAAATTGAAAAGATGATATTGTAGGAAGAACAGATGTTGAAATCAGACTTGGGAATGGAGAAAGCCTCTTCAGATTTTCTGATAACACAGCAGGAATGCTCAAAGTGAGAAACTGTATGTGGGTTTTGTGAAACAGAAACGGAATGAGTCCTGTTTAGCTGAGCTTACACTACGTCCTGTACCGTGCTGGGGCTGCACATTTATCCCCTCTAATTCTCATGATTTCCCTGAAAGGGATTTGTCTCCTTCAGCAGATGGGGAAATTTAGGTTCCCAGAGGTTAGATAATTGGCCAGTTGCCATGTTGACTTGGGGCTGTGAGTTGGTCCTTTCCATCCCAGAATAACCATCTAAAACACAGCCTAAGGACGGTTTCAGATGGAGCTAGTTATATCCTCAGTATTTCCAAACTGTTTGTTAGTTTTCAAACCCATTCCAAACCCACAGGGAGAGGGATTTTTCAAGCACCTGCTAGGGGTAATGTCAGGGCTCTTCCTGCTTCACTCATTAAGCTGTTGGTGTGGGTGTCACTTAGCTATGTTACAGACAAGGAGGGCCCTGAACCTGCAGGGGGTTAGGCAGCTGCTAACTGGTAGAGTTTTTCTGAACTGAGGACTTCTGACCTGGAAACCTCGTGTTCTCTCTGACACTTTGGTGACTTTTAGAAACTGCCGCAGAAACACTTCCAGGCAGCCTTACAGAAATTCTGTATTATGTACGGAGAAGGTGAGTTCCATTCATTTAAGGTGTGACCTTAACTGAGGTCTGAGTTCAGCATGGGCTTGTGGCTTAGCCGTGGGAATGGCTGGTTCACTGTTTCCTACTGGATGGCGGTTAAGCCCCAAGGACTTCTCAGGGAGTGGTGCTGGGGAGCCGCAGGCACCCACGGTGTCACTGCCAAGGTCTAAGGCATGGAGCCTGTGTGGACGAAGGCCCAGAGGAGAGGTCAGGGGGCTGGGGTCCAGAGTGATGTGACCAGCTGTCCCTGGGGCACATTTCCAAGCCAACTCCGCACCTCTGGGCGTTTCCGTTTCTACCATACCGCCATTGTCACTTGGTCCAGTGTCTTGGGGCCCCTGCTGAGGGCTCAGGAGTGTATCGTAGAGTGACTGTACATGGGGCAGGGGGAGGGGGGAGATCCTGGGAGTCTGGATCGGAGAGCTGCCTGTAGATCTTTGTCTCCTGGCTTCCTGCCATTTCCACTACAGGTGGCAGCGGTGGGAGTGAGAGTCAGGAGGAGGAAGAGGCTCAGGAGAGGGGCAGTAGCCCTCTGCGGCCCGCAGTCTCAGCCCCGACGGGGGCCGGTGCAACCGCTGAGGGAGCCCCGCCACAACAGCAGGAGTTGCAACCCCAACAGTTAGAACAGCAGCCAGAGCTGCAGCAGCAGCCACAGCAGGAGCAGCTGCAACAGCTGCAGCCACGAGACCAAGTGTCAGGACACCAGCCAAACTCGCAGCAGCAACAGCGGCAGCAAGACGGGCAAGAGCAGCGGCCTCGACCACAGCCGGAAAAACCCCAATCTGTGCAACAGGAGCCACTGAAACCACAGCTGCAGCTGATGCAACAGCAGAAACAGTTACAAGAGCAGCACCTGCAAGAGCACCAGCTGTCACAGCAACAGCAGGAACAGTTCCAGCAGCAGCAAGATGGGCAACAGCAGCTGCCTCGACAGCAGCAAGAACTACAGGAAAATCCCCAATCTGTGCAACATGAGCAGCGGAAAGCACAGCCGCAGCGGCTGCAACAGCAGGAACAGTCACAGGAGCGGCAAGTGCAAGAACAGCAGCTGTCACAGCAACAGCGGGAACAGTTACAACCACAGCAGCTGCCACCACGACAGCCGCAGTTGCAACAGCAGTTACAGCAGGAACAGCCACAGCTGCAGCAGCAGGAACAGTTACAACCGCAGCAGCGACAGTTACAGCCACAGCAACAGTTACAGCCGCAGCAGGAACAGTTACAGCTGCAGCAGCAGCGACAGTTACAGCTGCAGCAGCAACAGTTACAGCAGCAGCAGCAGCTGCAGCAGCAACAGTTACAGCTGCAGCAGCAGGAACAGTTGCAGCAGCTGCAGCAGCAACAGTTACAGCAGCAGCGGCTGTTGCAGCAGCAGCAAGAACAGTTACAGCAGCAGCTGTTGCAGCAGCAGCAAGAGCAGTTGCAGCTATTGCAGCAGCAGCAAGAACAGTTACAGCAGCAGCTGTTGCAGCAGCAACAGTTACAGCAGCAGCAGCTGCTGCAGCAGCAGCAAGAACAGTTGCAGCAGCAGCAGCTGCAACCCCGGCCACTGGAGCCAGAGGAGGAGGAGGAAGAGGTGGAGCTGGAGCTCATGCCGGTGGACTTGGGGTCGGAGCAGGAGCTGGAGCGGCAGCGGCAGGAGCTGGAGCGGCAGCAGGAGCAGCGGCAGCTGCAGCTCAAACTGCAGGAGCAACTGCAGCAGCTGGAGCGGCAGCTGGAGCGGCAGCAGGAGCTGCAGCTGGAGGAGCCGCCGGAGCTGCAGCTGGAGCTGGCCCCGGTGGAGCTGGGGGCTCAGCCGCCGGAGCTGCAGCTGGAGCTGGCCCCCGTGCCGCCGGAGCTGCAGCTGGAGCTGGTGCCCGCCGCGGGGGGCGGCGCTGCCGCCGTCCCGGGGACGCCCGCCGCGGTCGTGGTGGCGCCCCCGGGCTACGTGGTGCTGCAGGAGCTCATGGTGCTGCCGGCCGTGTCGGCGCCCTCGGTGGTGGCCATCCCGGGCCCGGCGGGCAGCGCGGCCCTGACGCCGGCCCGGCAGCGGCGGCGGCGGCGCGCCCGGGACCGGCCGACCATCTGCGGGGAGTGCGGCAAAGGCTTCAGCCGCAGCACGGACCTGGTGCGGCACCAGGCCACGCACACGGGCGAGCGGCCCCACCGCTGCGGCGAGTGCGGCAAGAGCTTCTCGCAGCACTCGAATCTGGTGACGCACCAGCGCATCCACACGGGCGAGAAGCCCTACGCGTGCCCGTACTGCGCCAAGCGCTTCAGCGAGAGCTCGGCGCTCGTGCAGCACCAGCGCACGCACACGGGCGAGCGGCCCTACGCCTGCGGCGACTGCGGCAAGCGCTTCAGCGTCTCGTCCAACCTGCTGCGCCACCGCCGCACGCACTCGGGCGAGCGGCCTTACGTGTGCGAGGACTGCGGCGAGCGCTTCCGCCACAAGGTGCAGATCCGCCGCCACGAGCGCCAGCTGCACGGCGCCGGCCGCTCCCGGGGCCTGGGCCTGCTCCGCGGCGCGCGCGCGGCCGCCGGCGGGGCCCCGCGCGCCGAGCAGGCTGCGGACAAGGCGCCGTGACCCCGGGCGGGGGCCGAGGTCGGGGAGGGCGCCGCTCGCCCTGCCCCCCACCCGGGAAGCGCCGCGCCCGCTAGGACGTCTTCACCCAGTTCCGGGGTCTCGGGACGTCCTGGAATACCGCCGGGAAAAGGCTGCCCTCCTTCTCCCGGGTCGGCTGAGTGGTCGGCCGGGTTCACCCTCAGAAACACTCCACAGGAGGAAGTCGACGAGGCTAAAAGAGCACGGATGTTGCACATCAGTACAGACAGCACACGGTTCAAATTCGGCATCGGGTACCGACGGGTGAGAAGTCGGTCAGGGACGCCTCCCTGGGAAAATTGGACTTACTGGACATGAGAGCCGCGGGGGAAGAGTTCCAGTGACAAGACGAGACAGTGGGTGACATTCGACAGAGCTCGAACACTAACCAGGGAGTCCGATATACGTGGCACAACGCACGTGAAAAGGATTTGGTCCCGGGGAAGATTATTTCACGGGAAAAAAAGGAAATGTATCTGCGCTCCGTAGAGAACTGATCAAGGCATTAAATCGTCCTCAGTGGCATTTGCCTTGAAAATACTTCCTAGAATGAGAATTCAGCAGGGTGCATAAAATCCTGATTAAAATGTTTGTGTTCATCAACACAGGGTCCGAGTGTCCGCTGGGTCAATGTGCAAACGCCAGGAAGTCCGCTCTGGGCGAAGGTGAAACCTTCCCTCCGGGGCCACCCAGGCACGCCTCAGGCCGGCTCTAGGCCCCTTTGCTGCCGTGTTCCCATGCCCACAGCTGCTCCCTAATGCCTCTTGAATAGAAGCCTGGGGCTAAAGCAGAGGGCGTTCTGGAAGTGCTGGCCAAGGTCCTAAGCGGTGGTCCCTCCATCTTTCCCAAAGAGCTGCGGGTAGCCCCACCCTAGCCTCCCTTCTCAGATGCCTGTCCAGGGACTGAGGCTATGGGGTCGGGGCCTTGAGACGCAGGGGCAGGTTCTCCCGGGCCAGGCTGTGCAGAGGGCTGGCCCGAGTAGACCCTGCCTCATCGCCGGGAGTCAGAGGGAGAACGTCAGGGACAGGGATTGGAGGCAACAGAAATGCTCTTTATGACAATTTTGTAAACATCTGCGGCTCAGTCAAAGCAGCAGCAATCATGATGCCTTGTGGGAAGGCAGGATGATGCCAGGGGCGGGGGGCACCCGCCAACTCAGGCCCCCAAGCCCTTCCTGCTCTCGACTCCCCCATGTGGCTCCTTAGATGCTGCCCTGCTGTCCTCCCTGCTTCTCCTTTACTAACAGAGCCTGCTACGTTTTACACAGATGTGTTGGTAAGTGAGAAACAAACGACGAAAAATAAAATAAAATGAGGAAATAACATTGTCCTGCCTGTGTTTTCACCTCTGGGTTTTATGGGGCTTCATTTCTCTGGCACGTTTTCCTGGTCGCTCTAGAAACAAGGGACTTAGTATTCAGGCCTGTGCCCAGTGCTCCCACCCTAGAGCCTTCCTTCTATAGCCTGAGACCCTTGGTGGGGGATGGGCTCCTTCAGTAAAACCCTCCTGGGGAGGGATGAGGACCAGAGAGTGGGCGCTGAAGGAAGCCAGTTTGGGCGTCTCCATGGCCTTAATGATATTATCGCTCACACACAGACCCTTGTTTCAAGGTCTGCTCCTGGGGAGCCCACCTTAAGACTGACGGTGTCAACAGCGGGTGTAGCCAGTGGAGTCTAAAGTGGGGGCCCTGGGCTTGGACCACTCGCCCGTTGTAGCAACAGGGGCCCCCTTGTGGGTGGTGACCCCCGGCCACTATACTGATGGACAGGACAGGATACCAGGTGAGAGGGGATGCCCCAGCTCTTGCGGTATCCTGAGCGCTTCAGACACGTGAGGAATGGTTATTACAGGTACTGTGGAATCGGTTGGTTTTGCTGAGCACCATAAGAGCCACGATGAGGGTAAAAGGGAGGCTTGGGACCACGCTTATCAGCTGAAGGCGCAGAGGGACCGTCGGAAGGCCTCCACGCAGTATTTAAAGGGACTCAGTTCTCTCTGCGAAGCGTCGGCTACCAAGGACTTGGCACAAGGCGTAATGCAAGAGTAGCGAAACTTCTGGCTTGGATCGGGGTATCTGGGCAACGTCCTTGAGAACACCGAGCCCCCACATTCCCCTCAACTCTGGGCAGCAGCTGTGACCCGATCTCCCTTGCTAGCAACCAGCTGCGCCTCTTACCTTGTCCAGAGACCATGCGGAGGTCTGGTTGAGGCAGGTGTCTTTCAAGACAATACTTGCCCTCCTATAATGAGGTTCTAGGCCCGGCACGGCCTGGCTGGGGCAGCGCTGGCTCCGCCAAGGGAGGGAAGGGATTATTCGCCAAAGGACCTGCAAGGCCTGGCTAATACCTACCAGCGGGAACAAGGGAAGCACACCTAGGAGTGGATCTGGAGGTTGAGGGGCTGGGAGTGGGTGGCATATTAGCCTGGAGACTGAGACACACCTCTGTGTCCCCCTGGGTGGTGCCCTGGCAAGGGCACCTGGAGCTGGTCCTGCTGCTGAGACGACCACTGGAAGCTTGGACATGACGATGGTCCACATTAAGTGAGCTGGGGTTGCCAGGACTGCCTGGGAAGAGTGTTGAGTTAAAGGATCGGAAGTCTGGAGAAAACAGCTGTTTTGTTCCAAAGAACCCATTGTTGACTGTCCTCTGGGAGAGCCCAGAGGACCTTTCCTCCCCGAGGAGATAAGCAATGTGCAGGTGAGAAGACACTGGCTTCATTCAGGAGCTGTGCAGGAGCTCCTGTCTGTAGACCTGGGCTGACATTAGAAGTGCCTTCACGGAACCGGACTCTCTCGTGTCAACAGGGTGGCAGCATCCTTGGAGTAGCAGCGGCCAGAGGTAATGCTTAACTACCAGGACAAGGCAGACATAGTTACTGAAAGGGGCAGTAAGCTTGGGATGGCGACCAGAAGGCCCAGGCCTGAAGGGATCCATGGTGATGGGTAGCAGACAGTGGTGTTCCCAGGGACAAGATGGGTGAACAGCCAACTAGGCTATTGCTTGACTTATATTAAAAAAAAAAAAAAGTGGTGACCTTGAAGGCCAATGTCAGCTTCCCCAATGGACGGTCACAATCTCCTTCCCAGTTCCTAGGTCTGAGCCAGAGCCCACTGATCGCAGGAGAAGCCGGTCCCCTGGGGAAGGACTTTACGATGCAACGGTTCCCAGTATTCGTATAGAGTAGTGTTTCCTTGGTCCTTCCCCCAAATAGACCTGAGTCCGTTTCCCTGAGCAACCATTCACTGAGGGGACAAGGGTATCCAGATCTTTCAAGCAGGGGCTCTGGCTCCTTGGGGGTAAAGGTCTGAGTAACCCCATCAGACAAGGCACCTAGACCAGCAGAGATGCTAAAGGCCAGGATGGGGAAGGTGAGAAGCGTCAGCTGGGGCCTCAGGGGCTGTACGGGACCCCACCAGCCCTTCTCCAGTCAGCGTTCTCCACCCAGAGTGGAATTCATGTGGGACGCGAGTGGATCTGTGTGGGTTAAGGAGGGCCCGGGACAGATGTTGATTCTCTGCCCACCTCTCCTTGGACGGGTCCTTACAGACGTACGGCCCCCCCCCACCCCACCCCACCTAATTTCCCACAGCAGCCCCCGCAGGGGAAGGGGACGGGGCTCCTACTGTGAGAAGTGTGGGGTGTGAAAGCCCAGCTCCCTCGTCAGGTCGGGACAAGGCTGCGGCACCACTTCTCCTCCTGAGCAGCCCTGGGATGCCATGGAAGCTTCCTTCGTTCTGTGTGGCTATGCCTGAGCCCTCCTTCCCCCTCACTCCCCTTTCCTATGCTGTGTCCCCCTCTCTCACCAGCTTCCCCTGGCTGCATTTCCTTGAGTAACCACTGGTGCGCAAGTGGTCTTCCATGGTCTGGTCCTGGGAAACCTCAGACAGGTGCCAAGACACGAGGGGAGGCGAAGCTGGTGGGCGGGCGAAGGTTGCTCCGGCGGCAGGGGTTGACAGGTTCACAGGCATCGCTGAAGAGCTCAGAGCCCAGGGGGAGAGGGAGACACAATGCGATGGGCCGTGGGGACAGAGCCACGAGCTCTGCCACGGGGACCCAAGTGGCCTCACGGGAGAAGTCTTCCTGGGTCAGAAGGTGTCTCTTTTTGTTGTCGTTGTTGTTGTCGTCGTTTGGCCATGCAGCATGTGGGATCTTAGTTCCGCCGACCAGTTCCACGCCCCCTGCAGTGGAAGCTTGGAGTCTTAACTGCGGCTGCCAGGGAAGTCCCAGAGGGTGTTTGCAAGGTGAGGACTGGACGGACTGCGGGGCTGGCTGTGGGGTGGGAAGCATCCAGACGGAAGTCATGCTGTGTGTGAAGGATCAGAGCCGGAGAAGCTCCGGATGTGGTGAGGAATTAGGGACTCCAAGGGTTTCCCGAGGGCCAGACAGAGGTGCTATGGGAGACGGGTGTTGGGCTGAGGGGGTGAGCTGGGCAGGGGCTACAGTTTGTGGAATCACATGATTTTCAAGCCGAGAAGCTTACATTTAATCCTATGGATCAGTGTTTCCCATACCTTGGACATTGGCATATTGTATCTATTATATTCACCTATACTACCATTGTCTTAATATCTGTCTCAAATGACTGATTTTGTTCTTAAACAGATGTACGTAAAACGGGAACTGGGTTTCACCAGTACAGATAGAAGGCCAGTGGGGCAGCTCTGTGTGTCAGCTGGGCTGAGCCATCCACGTTTCCCAGAATCCCCTTTTATGTCTCTGGTTAAGGAGGCCACACTTGGGGGCCTGCTGGGGGCAAAGAGAACACACACTGGGTGTGCAAGAAAGCAGTTCTAAATACAGTTACAACCACGCGACCCGCTGCAGAAACCAGGGCTGTAATCGTTCTCAGCGTTCCGCCTTTATTTTGATGTGAATCTGTTCATTTACATATTAACCATTGTCTCCCTTTCCTTCTCCCATTTCTCTACCATCTCACATAAAACACAGTCATAGTAGTTAATTTTATAGCTCAGTATTTAAGTTACAGAGAATTAAAGGTAGAAGGGAAGTGACGGCACCCAAAGATGGATAAAGGGACTTTGTGACCTCTGGGGGAGAGAGTTGGTGTGCTTTGGTTGCACGGGAGTGGTTGCACCATTGTAGGTGGACTGGTGTGTTTTCTGGTTAAGTGTGGTTTGTGGTTTTGGTTTCACACGCATCTGAGGCCATGTTAGTAATTGCGCTGTGATCCATTTTCATCACATCCTCTCCCTTAAGCTGTAAGAATTCCCTGTTGAACCATGGATCTCTGATGGGCTTCACAGGAAAAAAACCAACCAGTCACACTTAAAAATAGAGAGCACACGTCTGATTTTAATTCCCAACAATATAACAATATAATTCCCAACAGTAAAAAACATATATATATATATGTATATATCTATATCTCACATCTAAGCCATCATCTTCAGGGCGTGGCATTTCCATTTATCACTGGGAGGAGATGTGTGATGATGAGATGGGAAATTCACAAAAGTTCTGCAGTGCATCCCGGCTCCCTTGGAAGGCCACCTGCAGAGACCCCTGAGTCTCCACTGGCAGAGCCTCTTCCTCTAGTCCTGGGAGTTTGCACAGGTGTCCTCTCCCCATCTTCTCTCCCAGAACCCATGGGTTTCCAGCAGCATTCTTGAAGGTGACTGCAGGGTTGAGATTGAAGCCCTCCTTACTTGTATGGACAAAACTCCACCAGGAAGCCCAGCCATGAACAATCTCGGGGGACACTCTCCTTCCGACTCCCATGCTGGGTTCTCCGCGCCACGGCTAAATGTGGGCAGGTTCCAGGGTCTGTCGGAGTCTGCTCCTTCCCTGTCCACAACCTTACACCAGGTGGCCTCACCTAGCCCCCTGCCTTAACTACCATCCCTTTGCCCCAGACTCCCGATAAGGCTCTGACTTCTCCCCAGAATTTCTCAGCATCTCTCCCACCCCTACTTGACTTCTCCATTCCAATAGCATCTTAGACTACCTAGGCCTGCCCTCTGTGTCTGCTGTCTCCAGGATGACTCCTGAGTCCTGAAGCCAGCCAAGTGTGGACCCTGGAAGGCCCATGAGTCAGGCCCTGCCCCTGGGGTTCCTGCCCAACACCGATCCCCGCCTTCCCCTCTCCTAACCCTCCCCTACCTTGCTCTTGCCAGTTTCCCTCCTGAGCCCTAACCCTAACACTAAGTCGTGGAGGAACTCTGCTTTTCTGGGTTTATATCACATCTTGGCCGTTCTGTGCTGTCAGCCAGCTAGACCTGACTAATTCATATGTGTTGGGAGACATCAAAGGAAAACATAGAGACAAGAACATTAAGAAAGGAGTCTTCCTTGGGGAATTTTGTAAAGGAGTCCAGACCTTACAAGGCTGGCTCATCAAGTGAAAAAAATACAGTGAGAAAAATTTTTTAACCCCCAAAATTACTGACTATAATTAGTCTCAGTTTTTCATATAATGCTCGTATCTGCAAGGGTTTGCAAAAGGTAGGGAGAAGGTTGTTTCTATGAGGGGGTCAGGCTAGGACTCAAGGTTTTACCTGTTTTAGGCACTAGGGTGAGACAGAGGGACCAGGTAAGAAGTCCTTCCTGTCTCTTGGGGTTGTTAGTCACAATAACGGCAGTAGGGCAGGGTGTCACTCTGCTTCTTAGCAATCAGGTAAACATCTCTCTGGGCTGACCCTTGGGCTGTATTTCTGCCATATAAGGGGCTGGCTGGCTAAGCCCAGAAGTCTCTGGTAAAACAGAGAATCTTCAGGGAATAAGATAAAGTCAGACTTTGAGCCAGCCTGCCATCTTTCAGAAACTAGCGATGGTCCTCCAGTGAGGACTTGGAGATTGGAATTCTAGCCACCAGTTACTAGGTGACAACTTTCCTTGCCTTTAAAATGTGAGCAAGAGGGTCTATTGTTCTGGGTTATTGAGTGTCAAACAGGTAAAATAATATGTGCGAATGAACCTGGCATAGAGTAGACAGTTGGAATATGTTTATTACATTGAAAGCAAGAGACCAACACATACTCTTTCCACTGGTGGATTTTCTATGAGATAAGGCTTTCTACTATTCCAAGATTTAAAAGTTTAGGGCTTCCCTGGTGGCGCAGTGGTTGCGAGTCCGCCCTGCCGATGCAGGGGACACAGGTTCGTGCCCCGGTCCGGGAGGATCCCGCGTGCCGCGGAGCGGCTGAGCCCGTGAGCCATGGCCGCTGAGCCTGCGCGTCCGGAGCCTGTGCTCTGCAACGGGAGAGGCCACAACAGTGAGAGGCCCGCGTACCGCAAAAAAATAAAAAATAAAAAAAGTTTAGACAATGTAGAAATGAAGACTTTGTGAGGCCCCCAGATGGTAGAAAGGCACAGTGATGCCCTTAGGATTCTCCCTTGCAGGTAGGGTCTGGTAGGGTTCCCAGGTAACTTTATCCATCCTGTGACATCAGCCACCACCCAGGCATCTCCCCAAAGCCCTGGACCCGAGGACTCATTGATCTCCCAGACTTGGATGTTCCAAAGATCTAAAGCTCAGTCAGGCCACACGGAGCTCTCCATCCCTGGCCAAGCCTGTACCTCCTGATTTCTCCCTTCAGTGGCTGGCAGCACCGTCCCCATGGAGACATTGAGACACAAACCCAGGAGTCCTTCCAGATGGCCCCTGCTTCTCCTAACGCCCTCTGTTTCAGTTAACAATTGCTGTGCAATAATCCACCCCAAAACAGCGGCTTAAAACAACAGATACTGTATTGTTTCTCATGGTTCTGCAGGCTTCCTGGGCTCAGCTGGGTGGCCGTTCTGTCCCATGTGATATTGGCTGGGGCTGTATCATCTGAGGGCTCCGTGGGGCTGAGACATCCAAAAGGGTTCATCACGAGGCTCATACTTGATACTGCCGTTCAGCTGGAAGCTCAGCGGGGCCGTGCCCTGGGGCACCTACACGTAACCTTTCCACGTGGCCTGGCCATCTCTCAGCAGGGTGGCTGGGTCTCAAGAGACCTGGGCTAGGAATCTGCAAGACTTCTTAGGATCCAGCCTTAGAAGTTGTGAGGTGTCACTGATGCCACATACTGTTTACCGAAGTCAGTCATCGGTCCGGCCCAGAAAAAGGGGAGGGAAAGAGTCTACTTCTTGATGGGAGGAGTTGCAAACAATTCTCAGGCATCTTGTGTCTACCACATGCCCGATTCACGTGCACCAAGTTTTGCCTTGAAATTAAGCACAAAAGTTTCATCCCGGGGCTTCCCTGGTGGCGCAGTGGTTGAGAATCCGCCTGCAGATGCAGGGGACGTGGGTTCGTGCCCCGGGCTGGGAAGATCTGTGCTCCGCAGCGAGAGGCCACAGCAGTGAGACGCCCCCGCGTACCGCAAAAAAAAAAAAAAGAAAGAAAAAAAAAAAATTTTCATCCCAACTCCCTTCTGTATTGTTATTTCTTCATCCCAACTCCCTTCTGTATTGTTATTTCTTCAATATTCAAGAATCATTCTGGGGACATTGATCGCTATTAGGCACTAAAGAAAATCTCAATAAATACGTAAGGTTGAAAATGTGCAGGCCACATTTTCCAAAATAATGCAATATTTAAAGTAAAATTAAATTGTAAAAAAGAAAAGAAATCACCCTGGTAGTTCTGCTGAAAGCAATAACCCCAGGTTCCCATCTCACTGCCACTCCTTTAGGTCGGGCCACGCTCCTTCCCGTGTCTCTGCCCTAAGTTTAAACATGTGTTGAATTTCTCAACCACTGATGATCCCTTCCTGTTCTCTTTGTCCGTGTGGACTTATACCTCCTTTTCCTCCTTTACTGTACTTTTAGTGATGTTTTGGGAGGGCGATGTTGTAAATGGATGAGGTCAGCTCTCCATGTTTAATCAGAAATACCTGCCTTCAGTTTCCGGCCCCTTTTAATCCAGCCTCCCCAGCATCTATCACGATGGTGATTCCAAAACACCAATCCGCCAATGTTCGCTCCTCTGGCTGAACTCCGTCTGTGGCCCTCTTTTCCCTGGACCAATGTTTGTGACTTCACTCATTTTTGCCATATGGACCTACCACTTGTACTATCATTTACTTAGCAACGTTCTCTAAATCCGGTCACTTTTCAGCTGAGGTTAATTTATTTTAAGGCGATTATTGATATAGTTGGATTAATAGCTACCATACTTGTTACCGTTTTCTATTTTTTGCCTTTGTTGTTTGAATCTTTTTCTGCATTCTCTGGTGTCAGAGAATTAAATTTTTTTTTTTTTTTTTAGTGATTGTCCTGAGTTTACAGGATACATTTACAGCTACTTTCAGCTCAGCTGGGTGGTCCTCCTGGTCCTCCTGTCCCATGTGATATTGGCTGGGGCTGTATCACCTGAGGGCTCCGGGGGGCTGAGACATCCAAAAGGGTTCATCACGAGACTTGCAGTTGATACTGGCGTTCAGCTGTGAGCTCAGCAGGGCTGGGCACTATACTATATCATGGGAGATATAGATATCTTATAACAGGGTATTCCCAATTCCTACTTCTTCTCCCTTATAACATCCCAGTCATTCATGTCACTTCTCCATTTGGTCCTCCTGGAGGTAAAACTCGCACAAGTGCAAGGCCTTCCTAAGACTGGAAGCTCTGGAGTTTTGGAGTCTCAGACTTACCGCGCTGAGGCCCTAACAGTTTGTCTGTTACAGTTTAAGTCTTGCTGCACCAGCACCGGCTCCAGTGCAGTTTCTGCCCCTGCAGGCGCTACTGCCCTAGTAAGCTGTGATTCTCTGTATCTGCTGTCTGTCTCTCCAATTTGGGGGGCAGTGGTTTGCCCCATGATTTCAATTCTCTGATGGATCTAGGACAAGGTGTTGATTTTCATTTGTTTTCTTGTTGTGATGATGGAATAGTGACTTCCAAGCTCCTTAAATGTCGGACCAGAAACTGGAAGTCCTGCTAAATTTATTCTAAAAGCTAAATGTATTTACCATAAATGGAAAACCAGTGTCCCTTGACATAAATAGAAGGGAGTTGTAAAAAAAAAAATACAATGGAAACAAAAATACAAATGGAAACAAAACAATAAATTATCTTTGTTTACATGGGAGATGAGCAAATGTCTGAAAGGTGTTAGAGACCAAACAGAGACTTTCTCTCTAATGTTATCAGAAGAAGGAAAAGAGTAAAGGTAACAACTGCTTCCGAATGGAATTCAGTGTTACTGAAAGTCCCTTCCCAGCACCTTCTAAAATGCTCTCTGTCTCACATGACCTACAGGAGAAAAATCTAAATTCCTTACCTCAGTAAAAGGCATGTCAGACTCTGGACCCTTGTTAATCTACTAGGCTCTTTCCTACCACGTTCTGCCAGGCACTAAAAACTCTGGCCATAAATTGATTTACCCTGCCAGTTTACTTCCAAGTTATTTATCTGTTTTAGAAATAAGTAAACGATGATGTAGTAAGTGTATAAACATGAACCAAATTAAATAATGCAATTTAAACTGCCCACCAATAATCTGTGCCTCTTGCTCCCAGCAGCATGGCTTACAAGGCTGCTGAGTGACTGACTCGGGGGAGGGGAGGGGAGAAATGGAGTGGGGCTAGGTCGTCCATGGCCTTGGGGAGCTGCTGGACCAGTCCTGGACCACACTCCTCCTCTGACATGAGGACAATCACATCCTTGGTGTGCATAGATTGTTGCTTAAATGATCTTTCCTGTTACTCGGTGCTGAACTCAATCTTGACTGATTTCCCAAATTCACCCGGAAAAGAAGTAACTTTACCTATTTATTTATTTACTTTTGGCTGCGCTGTGAGGTTTGTGGGGATCTTGGTTCCCTGACCAGGAATCCAACCCATGCCCCCTGCGGTGGAAGCGTGGAGTCCTAACCACTGGACCACCAGGGAATTCCCAAGAAGTAAATTTAAACACATCGAAATAAGGTGTAAGAAATCGAATGGTCTCCAAAAAATAAATCAGATACTTCTGCATTAATAAAATTTCCTTTCTCATAGATCTATAAACCTTTTAGTGGGTGCATATAAAAATGTATCCACGGGGCTCCCCTGGTGGCGCAGTGGTTGAGAATCCGCCTGCCGATGCAGGGGACGCGGGTTCGCGCCCCGGTCCGGGAAGATCCCACATGCCGCGGAGCAGCTGGGCCCGTGAGCCATGGCCGCTGAGCCTGCGTGTCCGGAGCCTGCGCTCCGCAATGGGAGAGGCCACAACAGTGAGAGGCCCGCGTACCGAAAAAAAAAATATGTATCCACGAAATCAAGTTCACGGCGGGAGTGGGGTGTGTCATCTGCCTAGTTACTGCTGTGCCCTCCACGGGGTATGCTGGTGGTGAGGAGGCTGTCAGCCATCCAGTGACTGCCGTGAGGTTCATTCTGTGTGTCAGCCTTCCTGTGGCTCTGCAGCAGGGACACGGGATGTGAGAGGTACGAGGCATCTAGGTGCATTTGGAATCTGTGAGATCCAGGATGTCTCTTTCGGGGCATATGGACTTTGATCTGTCCCCACCTTTGCACAGACTCATCCACAGGCGTGCACTGCCTTCAAAGGCTGGCCCCCCTAGCTGGGCAAAGCTCCCTCCCACTAGACTCTTAGGACATGCTCAGCTGTCACCACCTGCAGGTAGTCCTCCTGGGCTCCTCCTGGGTTCTCCTGCTGTGGGCTGGCAAAGAGTCTGGCACAGAGGAGTGCTGACCGACGTCCCCACCCAGCCCCTACATGCCCCGCGTAGGGAGAGGGCAGTAGTGCCACTGTCAGAGAGAACCAGAGAACATCACCTAGGGAATGGTGGGGGTGAGGATTCTGATCAGATATCCAGGGCGGGGATTCTGGCTAAAGGGACTCGACAGGATTTCTGCTAAAACTGGGCAATGCAAAGATAGACACGGGAGCCCCAAAGTGGAGGCCTAACTGAGGTGAGGCTCAGACTAAAAGTTTGGTGTGGGAGAGAGTCTTTGTCACACCCGGCTCATGCCTCATCTCTCTGCAGTCCAGACCCCGCCCCTGCCTGTTGCCTTCTGCCCTGGACTTGAACCTCTGCCCCTGTTTGGTGGACATTTTTGTCATTTCTGTCTGCACCCAGGCTGGGAGGGAGCTGTCTGCTCTTCCTTTCTGCCCTCTGGCAGTCCCCTGCCTGTCCTGTCCCCAGACCTGGCACAACCACTCTCTGCCAGCCTGCCCTGCACTGCTGGGAGGGAGGCTAGGATGGACTCGGGGCCCCGGGCAGGGGCAGGCATCTGAGGGAGGGGCTGGGGCAGGGAGGGGCTCCCTCCAGAAGGACAATGGGCAGAATTCTTCACAATAGTGCCAAGGATCACAGAACCAGGAGGTTTTCCCAAAGTGATCAGGTTTCCCCCCATCAGCAATTCCCATTTCCACAGCTTAACTCTGTCACCTTGTGCTACAGACTGAATGTTTGTGTCTGCTTCCTGCTCCCCTCACCCCTCAAATTCACACATTGAAGCCTAATCCCCAACGTGATGGTATTAGGACGCGGGGACTGTGGGATGTGATTAGATCATGAGGGTGCAGCCCTCGTGAAGGATATTAGTGCCCTTAGAAAAGGGACCTCCAGAGACATCCCTCACCCTTTCCACCGTGTGAGGACTCAGTGAGAATGCTCCGGTTATGAACCAGGAAGAGGGTTCTCACCAGACAATGCGTCAATGCCTTGATCTTGGACTTCCCAACCTCCAGAACTGTGAGAAATAAATGTTTAAGCCACCCAGTCCATGGTAACTTTGTTATAGCAGCCCAAATGGACTAAGACACTTTGTTACCTTGAAGCCTTGTCATTTTCCACATGGGTTACCTCAACGGCCTTTGGACAGCACCCTGCATCCCATCTGGACCCCTGCTATTCCCCCCCGCCGCCATCCATCTTGGTAAGTGACAACCCACCCCTACCTGATGCCATTGCTGGCTGCCTGCTGCTGTGGTGCCCCCACTGAGATGTGAGGCCACAGACATGGGATGGCCCCACCCCCTCCCCACACTTGCCCCAAGCGCCTCACCTACAGGCTCTTGCTCAGGCCAGGTCTCCCCTGCCCCACTGCATCCCAGTCTCTGGCCATCTTTCAGGTGTGGAGGAAATGCCACCTGTCTCATGAAGGTGTGGGGACCTCCTCACTGCAGCTCCCCTCAGCTCCTGGCCCATGGCTCTCACAGTTGGGACCTCAGGACTTGCCCTCCTCTGGGCATGGAGGCCCTTCACCCCAGACCAGCCCAGGTGGCAGATGCAGGAGGAGCTCACGCTAAGGCCAGCCCTTCCCCCTGCTGCTTCCCCGCTGCCCAGCCCACCTCCACCAGCCCCTTTTCCAGAACTCCGACTAACAGGTTAGTGCTGGCCAGGCCAAGCGGCAACGTCCAGTTTGGGTCTCTCTTTTTCTTGGTCTTGCTGCTTCTTGCTCTCTCGGGCTACAGGCCCTGGCGGGCCCTGTCCCTGGGACACACTGCGAACCACCCCTCTCCTCTCGTCTTCTGGCTCAGAAGCAGCTGGTGCGGGGTGGACCAGCCCGGATACAGGCCCACCCACCCTCCCTTTCTCCCCAGGCAGCCTCGTGTTGGCAGAAGTCTCGAGTGGGCCTGGGTCCCTTCTTCTGATGGTCCTTGTGTTTCTGGTCCATCAGCTGCCCCTCACAGAGCCAGGCAATTGGAAGGACTGGGGCACATCTAGTTAGCCCGTCATGTCCAAAAATGGCATCAAACCCCTACTCCATTTCCAATCATCCACAACATGGAATACTGATGCCTTGATTTCATTTATAATTGTTTTCAAAGGGCTCTCTATCGCTGCCAGGCAGGATCGTGTATATCTGAGTTCTGAGAGACCCCACGGTAAATTCAGATGGCCCTAAGTGGGTCTCCCTGTGGGTGGCGCTGGAGCATTAGCTGAGTCTGGACTCACGAGTTGGGTCACCAGGTTCTCCTGGGAACGCAGTGAGTCCTGCGGGCCTTCTCGATACTTCTCTTCCTGGTCCCACCCCTCCTAACCTCTCTCTCCCATCCCCTTTCACGCCTCAACCTGCAGCCCTTCTGCCCCCATCAGGTTCTCACACGTTTCTACACACGATCCTTAGGGCCTGGTGAGCCACGGGGCCCCCCTGGAGTAAGCACAGGGTCCAAAGCTCATCGGGTGTGCAATGCATATGGGCTGAGTGTAAACATGTGGACACACGCCCAGATCAAGAATTCCTGTTGAGAATGAAGGAGAAGCAGGGATAGGGCTGCTGGCCTCAGAGGGAGTGAAGGATGCCGTTGAGAACCTGAGAACCCACAGGAAGGGGTGGCCAGAGACGGCCAGTGGCCAGGACTTGTTGAGATTCATAAAACCCAAGCAGCGGGGTCACGTGGTGCCTTCTGGAACATCACTGCGAGATGGACTAAAGGGGGGAGGGGAGGAGGAGCGTCAAGGCTGGAACCTGGGTCTCTGCTGTCCAGGAGCCCTGTGAAGATAGGCCCTCCTGGCAGGGTCCTGCCCCATGGTCTGTGCCTACAGGCACCTGGGGGCAGCCAGCCCTGACCCCTGGCAGCTCTGGACTTAGGTGGCTGGAAGAGCCAAGGCCAGGTGACTTCGGGTCATGAGAGGACCAAGCGTGGCCCATTTGGGACAGCCCAGCACTGCCCTGAGTAGGCACAAACGTGACGTCGGGCCCGGGGGAGGGGTGGGGGGCGGGTCATCTGCAGAGGCCCAGCCAGCCCAAGGCCGTTGGTAAGGCCCACACATCCAATCCAGGTCCAGTGGAGAACAGGCCTGGAAGGAACAGGGTCAGGTGGGGTCACAAGAGTGGGGAATTACATTTATTTGATTCTGAAATAAACACAGATACTAAGGACCCTATCAAGTGGTTTAGGTCTTATTCTCACAGAACAGTGGGCGGGCTACCTGGGCACACCCGGCTCCTGTAGCCGCAGCCGCGCGGGGCAGGGGAGGGGTGGAAGTTGACCTCTGACCTGGGACACACTGAACACAGTGGGCTGTGTGGTCACATCACTCAGTGTCCTGGACAGGACGAGCTTTGGGGACTCTGCCTGTCACAAGGCAGGAGGAAGGAGAGGCTCTGAGGGGTCTTGGGGAGGAGACCCTCAGAGAGGGAAGGAAACCGAAGCGCCTAGGGTGGCAGCCTCCGCTCAGCCTCTAGAGGATGGCGGTCAGCTGAGGGCAGAGACTCGGGCAGGGACAGGGAGGGCGGGGCCTGCTGAGCGGGCAGGGTCTGGTGGACTCCAAGCCTGTGAAAATCTGCAGACACAAGGGGAAGCAATCGGGTCTCAGGTTAGGGATCAGGTGGGAACAGGCCAAGAGGACATCTGAGGAGATGCTGGGGCACTGTGGGCTCCCTGCCTGACAAGCTGGAGGGTTCTAAGGCAGGGATGAGCTGTTGGTTCTCTGTTTTACCTGCCCCGTCCCCCATTCGTTTTCTCCCTGGCTCTGGGCCCCGACTCTGACTGCATCCCCTGGGCTCCCCTGCCCCCCATGTTAGGAGTGGATTTGACCAGTGGGCAGCACAGGCAGGGTGGAGAGGGGAGGACAGGGCTGGCAGAGTCTCACGTCAATCTCAGCTCCCACCTGGTGAGCCGTCTCCACGGCTCCAGCCCTCTGCAGGCCCAAGAACATCCTTCCCTGCCCCACCCCTTCAGGTCCAGGTGGCAGACTCTGGTGCCTCCATTCCTGTTGCTCCCCTTTACCTGGCCTCTGCTGCTCTTGTGAGTTATCTCACCTTCGGATCTTCTCATTGGAACCACCTGGGGTGAAGGGTGGGGAGGGGGTCCAGGGTTCCAAAGCATAGAGGACCACAGGAAGAGAGGGGGGTGCCACATAGAAGTGGGCCTACAGAAGGGCCGGGGGGACAGTGGGCATGAAGCATCTCAAAGCCGAGGCTCATCCACAGGGGCTGGTCACTTCTCAGGTCCCTGACCAGGGCCCTGCAAACCACAGGCTCTACATTGGCAGAACTTCTGATTTTTTCCATCTTTTAATGAGAGACCCTCAATTTTTAAGTGTTAGTTATTCATTCTAAAACATTTTTAAAACACCAGGGGCCAAACAAAAAGCGTGAGGAGCTGGATGCAGCTGGAGGCCGCAGAGCAGGTGCTTTGGGCTGGGGAAGGCAAGGCTTGGGAGGGGGGCTGCAGGCAGGGTGAGTCCTCAGTGGGCCTGAGCAGCTCCCCAGCCAGGTGCTGAGGTTCTGGGAGGGAGAAGCTGTTACTTCAGGTAGGTGTGACCCCTCCGCGAGCCCGGTCAGACTATGATGCTGATGGCCTGCCTTGAGGCGCGGGGTCACGAGTGAAAATATAAGGATAATGGTACCCATGGGGTAGGAGCTGGGGAAGCAGCAGGGCCCAACCTCCGTGGGTGCAAGAGCTCACCGGCAGACCCCAGCTGCGGCCCCTGGGGGGCGGAGGCAGGTAGGTTTGGGGAGGGCTGCAGGCGTCCCCAGAGTCCACCAACCTCACCTTCTCACACCTCCTTGGGCCGCCATCTGTCCTTCCTGCCTCCTGCTGGGGGAACGCTTCCCTTCCCAGAGGCAGGCGCTCCCCATGGATCACTTGTAAAGCCTCCAGATCTGAGGCCCTTATTGCATTCATCCAGCTACCCTGGCCCACCGGCCCCCTCAGTCCTTGTCCTGGTCCGTTCTGGGAACCCCCCTCCCCGCCCCCCATGTTTACCCAGCGTTGGCCCTGCACGAACTGTAGACGTCCGGCCCACCTGCTCCAGTACTGCGGGCCCATCACCAGCAGGGATCACCCCCCGCCCCTGCCGGGGTCTGAGGGCACACGGGCCCTCATAGGGGTCATCGCCTCCCTCCACCGTCGTGGGGCCCGGGGAGGGTCCCGAGGCCCGGGTGGACCTGGCCGGGTCTGGCGCTCGGTAGCGCCCCCTGGATCATGTTTGCATGAGGAAGACGAGAGGGTTTTGGGGAGCGGGCGGACCTCCCGGGCATCTCTAGGGGCAGGGCGGGGCCGGGGTCCCCAGAGGTGGGGTCGGACCCTGGGGCGGCGCGGGGCGAGCCAGGGTCCCCAAGGCGCGGGACGCAGTGCACACGAGCGCGGGGACCCAGGTCCGCGGACGCCCTCGCACCACGGCCGCTTCCTTTCCCCCCACGCACGCCCCCTCAGAGGCCGAGCTGGACCCCGCGTGACCGGAAGTGCCCCCCCGTGGGCACCGGCGGGGCGGAGCCCGGTGGCGGCACTTCCGGTGCCCACGCGCCGCCGCCGCGCAGCTCCGGGGCCGTCACTTTGTGTAGCGCGGGGCGCGCAGGCCCCGGCCCGGCCCCGGTGTCCGGCGGCGGCTCGGCGGCCGGCGCGCGCGGTGAGTGGGCGGCGCGGCGAGTGGGTGGCGAGGCCGGCGGGAGGCGGGCGCTGGCGGCAGGTGCCGGCGGGCCAGGCGCGGGCGTGGGGTCGGGGTCGCGCCGCCCCTTGACGCCGGCGCGGGAGGCCGCGGGGAGGCAGCGGCGCGCAGCGGGGCGGGCCGGTCCGGGTCGGGCCTGGGTCTGGGGGGGGCCCGAGCGGCGCTCTGGCCTGGCCTTCCGCGGCCGCGCCCACGCTCGCCGCGGCCCGTGGACCCCCGCCCGGGCCTGCGCGAAGGAGGCGGGCCCTGACCCCCAGGGCCGGTCCGGGCAGGCAGCGCGGAGTAGGCGGGCTGGGAGGACACACACCCACGACCCCTGGGAGGTGCCCGCCGCCGTCTCGGCCAGAGGGGCGGGGGTTGGGCCGCGGCCGCCCCCGGGGACACACCCATCCAGGAGGGGCTGTCACGGCCCTGACCTGGCTTCTGAGGGAGGCGGAGGCCCGATAAGCCCCCTGGAGGGATGGAGATGGCTTGGCGCCCCCGCGAGCTTGCTTAGTGACCTTGGGGGCCTTGCCTGGGTCCTCCCTCTGCAAATGGAGGCCCCGGTGGGCTGCTGTGCTGAGTCTTCTACCGCCAGTAGGCGGGTTGGGGAACTCATTTCTGGGGTTGGATGGGGTCTGGGCTGCCCCGTGTGGCCGGAGAGGTGGGAGAGGGACTGGCCTTTGGTGGAGGACCCAGGGGGCAGGGGGAAGGGGAGGTGTGCAGGATCAGGTCCCTAGCTGTGCCTGTGTGGGGAGACCCTGGTACTGGGTTTGGTTCAACAAGTGTTGGCAGGTTTGGGGAGCTGGCCAGCAAGGCGAGGGGCTGCCCTCGGGCAGCAGGGTTGGCCCCGTGGATACACCTGCACCAGGAGCAAACCCAGGAGAGCAGGGGAGCTCAAATCCGTGGACAAACAGTGAGGATCCTGGTAGTCAGGGAAGGAAAGTTTCTGGGCGGAGACGAAAGCCTGGAAGGCCTTGAGTAACAGGTGTGGTCAGCGAGGCCACCAGACGGAAGGAAGGGGCCTAGATCTACCTGTACCCACACATTTCTTCTACTTCTCTATGTAGGTTTCCTGGATATGGGACTTCAGTGGAGAGCTGCTGAAAGTTTTCTAAGTTTGCCTCTTTCTGTCTGTGTGGTCCTTCTACCGGAGGCAGGCATCTCCTTAACCGCCCCTCCCCGCCCCCTGCGCCCCATGCTAAATTCTGCAGCAGCACTGTATCCTAGAGTGCAGCCCCGCCCCAGCCCCCATGGAAATAATGGTCTGGGATGACCTGAAGGGTTATCATGATCAGGTTGCTTACCTGACTTTCTGTGGCATCCTGAGCTGGATGCCAGAAGTGAGTTTCTGGTAGGCTGGCAGGCTGGAAAGAAGAAAGGAGAGTGCGTGGGTCTGGGGGTATGCCCAGCACACATCTGTCCTGGGGAGGCATAAGGGGCATCTGCCACCCAAGTTACTGAGGCCCGTTTCTCAGAACCATTCTGTTCTGGATGCTGGGTCAGAGTTTATGGGGCGTCTGGCTGTGGTAGGCCCCATCCCATCTGCAGGGTGACTGACCCACCCCCATGACCACTGGGTCTTTCCCTCCTCTGGTCAGCAGCAGGTGCATCTCTTGGGAGAAAAGACCTCAGGTCGTAACCTCTTTAGAGGCAGAGACTCTCCAGTGGGTTCTAGTCTGAAGGACCCTCAACAGCAGTCATCCTGTTCTGGAACATGACAGTGGGGCCAGAATACTGAGTTTTGAAAATCTCATGTTCGTCACGTTGACTGCAGACTTTAGAATCATTTTTTTCTTTCTTCTTTTCTTTTTTTAATATTTATTTATTTATTTGGCTGCACAGGGTCTTAGTTGTGGCACATGGGTTGCGGCAAGTGGGATCCAGTTCGCCGAACAGGGACTGAGCCCAGGCCCCCTGCGCTGGGAGCGTGGAGTCTTAACCGCTCGACTGCCAGGGAAGTCCCTAGCGTCATTTTATCAATAAATACGTGAGTGCTCACTCTGTGTCTGGCACAAGGAGTTTCAGAGATGAACAAAGGGGGGCTTCCCTGGTGGCGCAGTGGTTGAGAGTCCGCCTGCCGATGCAGGGGACACGGGTTCGTGCCCCGGTCCGGGAAGATCCCACGTGCCGCGGAGCGGCTGGGCCCGTGAGCCACGGCCGCTGGGCCTGCGCGTCCGGAGCCTGTGCTCCGCAGGGGGAGGGGCCAAACAGTGAGAGGCCCGCGCGTACCGCAAAAAAAAAAAAAGAGATGAACAAAGGGAACTTCTGCCTTCTTGGAGTTGAGTGTGTATTTGGGGAGACAGGCAATAAGCGACAGTTCTGTAAGTATATTAAAATGTGGGTGCTAAGAGGGCAGAGTCCAGGGAACTGTGTGTGTCTTAGGGGCCCAGGGGGCTGCCTCCGAAGGATCATTGAAGAAGAGGGGAGGAGAGTGCCAGGGAGTGGGAATGGCATGTGCAAAGGTCCTGAGGTGCAACAAGCACGGGGCCACTTTATTCCCAAGCCTCTGGTCCCTCGGATGGGGGCCTGGCCTGCGGGAGTCTGCTCTACGAGGGGGCCAGGCAGGAGGGGCTCTGCTGGGCTTGGCATGGCATCTGGGCTCAGCCTGAATTTGCAGCCCCGTTGTCCTGTGTGGCCTGACATCTCAGGCTCCTCCGGGGTTCGTGCTCTCTTCCCGGGGTTCTGGGGTCGCTGTATTTGTAGTGGGCTTGGCTTACTTTGGAAATGGCCCTAGTCAGGTCTGAGAGACTGATGGGGTCATGCTGGCTGATGGACCTCTTCTTAGGTTTGCACTCAAAAAGGAGCCGCAGAAACTGGCTTGTCAAAACCTATGACTCTGTCTTGTCCTGGGACTTCACTGGGGCTGGCGAGGAATGCGCAGCTGGGAGGGAGGAGTGGCCCCAGGGCCCGCAGGATCCCATCCCTCTTGGGTCCACAGCCCCGGGCTCCCGTGCTGTGAGGCTGTGTGGCTGCATCTCCCAAGTGCCTGGTCTGAGCCGTCTCCGACATCGATGTGAGAGGTGGATGCTGTGAGCCACTGGGGCTTTGATGATTCAACACTTAGGATTCTCTGATCCCCAAACGTGAAGAGTGTCACAGGGCATTTTTTTTCACCTTTGCTGGTCTAGCGATGAACCAAATCCCTGATCAGCCGAGCTTTTTCCAGATGCCCTGGATGGAGCGAGGGGTGAGGGGGGCACAGGGGTAATTGCCTGCTCAGGGCCTCTTCTCTGCCGCCTCCCACAGGAAGGAGCCTGACCTGCTGGCTAGGTAGAGTGGGCCCTCCCGGCAGGGTGGTCTCACCTTCCCCCGCCCATCACACTGCGCTGGGGTTCCTGGCCCACCCATGCTCAGACCTTGGCTCCCACACTCCCTGCCGCCGAGTTTGTGCCCAAGTTCGTGCATGTTCAGAGCTGGGCGAGCATCTCCTCCGCCCCCATATATCAGGTGCACTGTTCCTTATGGGC